>NW_007246811.1:535473-553014 GCF_000164805.1 Carlito syrichta | reverse complement strand
TTTTTTTTTTTTTTTTTTTTTGAGGTGGAGTCTCACTCTGTCACCCAGGCTGGAGTGTAGTAGTACATCAGGACTGCCACAGGCTCAACCTGATGGGCTCAAGTGATTCTTCTGCCCTAGACTTTCAAGTAGCTGGGACTATGGGCACACACCAGCATGCCTAGCTAATTTTTTCATTTACTGTGGACAACAGGTCTCCCTATATGGCCCAGTCTGGTCTAGAAATCCTGGGCTCAGGCAATTCTCTCACCTTGGCCTCCCAAAGTGCTGAGATTACAGGTGTGAGCCACAGCTCCCAGCCCATTGTCACTTTCAAAAGAAAATTTTGCTTCTTTGCTTATGAGATTGTTATGTATCAGGAATGTTCATGAAAAGGAACTAAGATTGGAGAGCAAGCTGTACCTGACAAAAGAGCTTTCAAGGAAGGTAGGAGAATCTTGAAAGCACTTACCTGGCTGCAGAGAATGACTTTGGCATTTATATCCAAATAGGAAAGAACAGAAGTCTCAGTCCCGAATCAAAAATTTAGCATTGGGAGACCCAAAATTACTTGGCAAAAAAAGGACATAGAGAGATACAAAGAATCTTGAGTAGCTTCTTGGAACTGTTAATCGTCTTCCCCTTGTAAGTCCCTTTCCTTTCTACTTTTTCCCTTCCGTATGCTCTAATCATCAGTAAATGAATCCTTGTCAAGAATATGTGCTAGGCAGTGGAGGGTCATTTTCATGAAAAGTACACATATCTGGCATAATTTCACATATGCTTGTGAAAACACAGGATCTATCCCCTTAAAGTCAAATGAGGAAACAAAGAAGTACAAATAAATTTAATTCATTTTAAACTATGATGGGATTACACACAAACTACAATGTAGGCACATAGGAACAAGAGGACTGTCACCTGGGAAATTCAGAAAAGGCTTCACAATGTTCTCACTATATGAGAACATCTTGAACATCTATCGTAATACTATAAGAAAAGGATTGACTTGGTGGGAAACTATGGGGGGGGAGGCAGGGGAAGGGAGGTGGGATTAATGGTAGTAAATATCTGTCTGGGGACGGGGAGACACCCCTTATCAGCAAAGGTTCCTGAATGAAACATATTTGTATATCTAACCCTTAACTGTACCCCACAATACTAAAATAAAAAATATTGATTAATTTTTTAAAAGTGGTAAATATTAGACCAAATATAGAAGAAAACCTTGCCTGACAAACAAAATGGGAAACAGGAGAGAAGATATGCCAAGCAGAGGGAATAAAGTTTGAGAAAACGGGGTCTGTTCAGGTAACTACAACTGCTATGTTGGGGGCAAGTGGAGGAGTTCTCAAAGACTGAAGCTGAAGAGGTAGAAAGGGACAGATATTAAAAGGCCTTATATGTCATGGTAAGGAACTTAAATCTGATCCCACAGGCAACGAGGAGCTTCTGAAGAATTTTTAGTAGAGATGGTGACATAATTAGATTCTCCCTTGCATGCTGGCAACAATGTCCCAGTGAGGCACAGGGCAGGGAGACTAGAAACAGGAAGAAGAGTAAGGTGGTGAACAATGCTTGCTTTTGGGTAGGAAGAAAAGATGAAAAAGTGATGGCAGAGAACAAGTAGCACATTACCCAGAGTACAGATCTCTTCTACCAGGTGAAGGACTCTTCTGATGCCAATTTTCTAGATTTCCAAGTGAGTCCATTTCCTCCATACCCTGATTCAACATACCCAGTTATTTCACATTGAACCCCCTTATAGTGACCACTGTTCTGAGTCATCATCTCCTGCAATACTAAGATCTGCCTTCCAAACCAGAACTTTTCCATAGTACTAGAAATTGCATATACTACCAGTTCCTGTGTATTTTCACTGCTGAATTAATTTCCAGTTAGTTCCAGATATCACAATGTTTTTTCCTATTGTAGTTAGCACTCTCCCAGCACCGAATTCAGTAATCCTTTGTCCCTGGAATTATTCAAGTGGTGAAAAAGCTATCTTAAACACGCAGCAGGTCTGGCATCTCTGTGCTCACTGAGGTGTACAGAACTTTGCCCTTCCTAAAAGTTTCTGCTTTGCTGTGTCCCACATTTGTCTGTATTCTTGCTCCATAGGTGATTTACCTTGTTTTCTATATTTTACATTTCTTTCCTTTATTGGCTCCTCTGGATCAATGTATAAATCTGTTCAAATATGTCAAATTAAAACAAAAACTACCTTCATTAAAACAGTCAGATAATTTAGGCAAATAAATAAGCTACCTTGAATGCTTAGTTACTAAATTGTAGCTTTCCTTTTCATAGTCAAGCTTCTAAAAGGCATATTCTACATTTTTTCCTTCCTCTTTCACTCATCAAGCAATGTGGGCTTGCTTCCAACCCTAAAGTTTCATAGATGAAACTTACCAGTAACTTAGTAACTTCTAAATCTCTGAAACTTTGGAAACTTTAGTTTTGTGACATTTTGATAGAATTTGACATTTTCTTCTTCTTTGCACACTCTCTACCATAAATCAATGTATGTAGTGTCTATCTTTCCTACTTAGATGATCACTTACTTTGTTTGCTCTATAGCTCTGCACCTTAAATATTTTTTTCCAACTAGAGTTCTATCATTTTGTCTCTTTTCTTTGACCTTGAATATAGCAGGGATCTCAAAAAGAGTTAGTAAATAAATTAGTTCTAACTTGTTAATCCATGTCATCAGAATAACATAAAATAGTTTTACTGAGCACTCACTAATACCACTTTGTTGAATACTTTAGGTACTTAATGGTCAGAAATCAAAGAAATAGGAAACAAAAAGACCAAAAAGAACATACATGATACCAAAAAGTTTCTTTTAAAAGGCCAGTAGGTTGGAAGGCTGAGGCAGAAGGATCGCTGGAACCCAGCAGGTCGACACTGGAGTGACTGCGAGTGTGCCACTGCCCTCCAGCCTGGGCAACAGAATGAGACTCCAACTAAAAAAAAAAAAGGCTTGGCGCAATGACTCGACCTGTAATTCCAGCATTTTGGGAGGGTGAGGTGAGAGAATTGCCTGAGCCGGGAGATTCGAGACCAGCCTAGGCAACTTGGTGAGACTTTGATCTACAGCCGGCTGTGGTGGTGCACAGCTGTAGTTCCAGCTCCTCGGAAGGCTGAGGTGGAAGGATGGCCAAAGCCCAGCAGGTCAAGGCTGCGGTGGCTGTGAGTGTGTCACTGCCTTTCAGCCTGGGTGACAGAGTGAGACTCTAATTCAAAAAAAACCAAAAAACCAGTAGATTGATAGTGAAGCAAAACTTTTTCCTTTCCCTAAAATATTAAAAGAGTTTTTAATGCATACGTGCAATATGATTCATAATTTTTGAAAACTTGGTTTAGTACTTTTGGACATTTGATCCAAAGATGTCGTTGTATGGTGAGTTTGTGTTTATGGTGTGCTTTATTTTAGTAGTTGAAAAGGACACCTTACAAAAACCATGAAGATGCAAAAGGAAGTGCATTGTTAGTTTTGCTTGCTCGAGCAAACACGAAACTTTTCAATTGTAACCACCTGGTAGGGATTTGTTAAAATTTTGATAGCAATTTTCTTGCAAACGAACCGAAAAGTATCTTTTTGGGGGTGGGGGAGGGGGGGAGTTGGAGTCTCACTCCATCGCCCAGGCTGGAGTGCAGTGGCACGCTCACGGCCACCCCAGCGTCAACCGGCTGGGCTCCGGCGATCCTTCAGCCTCAGCCTTCCAAGGAGCTGGAACTACAGGGCAAGCTACCACACCCGGCTAATTTTTTTATTTATTGTAGAGACGTGGTCTCGCCAAGTTGTCCGGGCTGGTCTCGAACCCGTGGGCTCAGGCAATTGACTCCCCTCGGCCTCCCAAAGTGCTGAGATTACAGGCTGAGTTACCAAGCCCGGCCTGAAAAGTATTTCATTTCCATACTTTTATCAAATATAAAACACACTAAAATTTTTCTTGAAACAATTTTAAACAGATTAGAAGAATGTTTTTAAGTTTTTAAGCTTAGAAATGTAAATTTTTACAGGAGACATATTTCATCATTTTGAACTTTAAAATCACATAAAGATAACAAAATGTTAGATTATTTTCAAAATATGCTTTGGACTATGTAAGTTTCTTTTGAAAAGTAGTTACTTTCTCACTGGTGGTTAAAAACCTTGAAGGGACATAGTAAATGTAGGTCTCTTTTCCCTTTTTTTCAAAAATATCTACTGACAGATATTTGTTGTTACCAGAAAGATCAGCACATTTGAACAGTTTTCTGTTTTGTTGGTGGGGGGAGAAGTAACATCCTAAGTACAAAGATTCTAGTAAGAAATTTACAAAAAGTTGAAAAGTGAATTTCTTTGTATAAATGATTTTCATGAGCCGGGCTTGGTGGCTCAGCCTGTAATCCTGTGCCTTTGGGAGGCCAAGGTGTGTGAATTGCCTGAGCCCGCGGGTTCGAGACCCGCATGGGCAAATTGGCGAGACCTCATCTCTACAATAAATCAAAAATCAACCGGGCATGGTAGCGCATGCCTGTAATTCCGGCTACTCGGAAGGCTGAGGCGGAAGGATCGCCGGAGCCCAGCAGGTCGAGGCTGCGGTGGCCGGCAGCGCCCACTGCAACCAGTCTGGGCGACAGAGTGAGACTCCAACTCAAAAAAAAAAAAAAAAAATATATATATATATATATATATAAGGTTTCTGTTGTGACTGCTCCACTCTGCTGTTATAGCATGAAAGCAGTCATAGATAGACAATACTAAAAGAAGGAACATGGCTGTGTTCCAAAAATTCTTTATTTACACAAACAGGCAACAGGACAGATTGAACCCAGCCATAAATTGCTGACGCCTGCCCTCAAACTTTCTAGAAACTCAGAATATTCTAGATCCCAATAACCACAGGCAATAACGTAATTCTCTCTTGTCTAGTGTTAGTTTCCCATCATGGGAGATGAATAAGAGTTTCACCGCCTCTTGTCTCTCATCATAGCCAGGTAAACAATTCCAAATAACCTAATTTTCCAGAAGACCTGTTGCCTGCAATCACCTTCATGGTACAAATTTTAGTGTCGCTCAGGGTTTCCAGTTCAGAATCACCTAGGGCTTCTGCAAACAATAGAATCTGACTCAAGCTAACTAAAGCAAAAGGAAATCTATAGGAAGAATATTGCGAACCTCACAAGTCAGCTCAGGTCTCAAGTAGAGGTTGGGTCTCCTAGCTATCTTTTTATTCCACTTGGTATCACGCTCATTCAGTGCATAAAGTAACATCACACTGAAATGACCTGTAACGCAGGAAGTTGCAAGTATACTTGGTTCTTGGTCAGATAAATGAATGTTGGAGAATATAAATACCATCAATTATAGGAGCCTGACACTTCCTAAATGTTTCTGGGGGCCCAGGGATCTGAGGCATGTAAAAATATCGCCTTCAAAATGAAGGACATGTAGATATTCCTTCTATGCCTTTCCAGCAAGAATGAGGGCTGCTGGGTCTCTTTGGATGATTATGACAATGGGCACAATTGAGCTCCTTGTTTCAGCCTCTTTATCCCATGATCACTAAACTGTTATCTTTGAGTGGTACTGAAGGCAAAAGAAGAGGCTCCAGTAAGTTCAGGCTGGGGTGAAGTAGTCTGTCAATTGTCCCTTACAACACAGTAAATCCAATGATACCTGGAGAGCCTGAGGAATGTTGTATGGGCTTGCATTAAAACAGGAAGTTGTGACAGGGTGACACAGCTTCCTTCTGTGTGTCAGAACATTACAATGTGCATACATAGAGATACATCATTATGTGGGAACTGAGTCAACATGCCAAGTCAGTTCTGATGCGTAGTATAGCTTCCCTCTTTCATCAATTTGAAGTCCCGGTCTAACAGAACATAAGATAAACACACAATAGCTTCAGTATGAGCAGAATCAAGGTGAAAAAAAGTGCCAATATTCTACTGTCTGTATCTTCCTAATTATCTTAAAGGAGGAAAAATGGACGCGTGGAAAAGGGATTATAATTTAATTTTTAAACTACTTGTTCAAATTGTTTAAAATGCTATTTTAGTCAAGGATCTTTTAGTGCCAGGTAATAGAACACGCCTAGTAAAAGTCATAAAAACAGAAATTTACATGGGTTTATGGTGTATTTCTCAGAATCGAAGAGCAGGAAGTAAAACTGGGTCTCTGAAGGACTGAAACTAGGAACTAGAAAGTTGTCGGGGATTGAGGCTACTCTTCTTTGTATCTGTGTCTCTGTGGGGAACATGATCTCCCATCTCTGTTTCTTCTTTAAGTCTACTCCTTTCTGCTTTTTCTCCACAATTGCTTTCTCTTCTTTCATGTACTCAGAAAATAACCCCACCACATTCCTTTATCTTATAGTATCCTTAGTTCATGGAATTAGCATGTTAGCAACTAGAATGCACAGATTTCCAGATCTCAGGGAGACAAATTAGAATGGCCCAGCTGAGATTGGGTGTTCACTGTTGGTCCAAACTTCTATGGCCAGAGAGCAGGATCACAAAATATAAACATGGCTACCACTACTCTGGAGCATGGTCATCAGCTTTTGAAGAAGTATGGGTATCTACTATAGGAACATGTAGAGGAATAAAAATGGTATGTGGATTCTGGTTATCAGCAAATGACTTAAAAGCTAGTAATGAGCAGAAACTCTGAAAGGGAAGAGGACAGTTTTGAGGAACAGTGCTTAGAAGTATAATGCATATGCTACTATTGCTGAAGGAGATAAAGGCTGAGACCTGAGAAGCCAAACACAGCCTTTTGAGGTTATGTTAGTAAATAACATTGCACCTATTCTTGACTATTTGCTATGAAACCAATTTCTCACACTTTCTCTGCTCTGTTCTGTACTGCAGGGAATTGATTCCTAAAAGGCTGACTTCCACCTGGGTTCAGCCAGTGAGAGGCACTGACAGGATAATGGAGTACTGGAGAAAGACAGAAGTTAAGAATTTACCCTCTTCTCTGGTCCCCAAGTTGATTTGCTTCTCCATGGTCCCAACTTCCACTGAATGGTCAGGTTGTGGTTCCAGCTTCTGCTTGGTAACTCTAGTTCTACCTTCTCCTTTTGTTTTTCCAGCCTGAAAGTTGTAGTGAGTTTCTACTGTTGGTCATCACTGGGTTTCTTCATTGACCTCTCTTTGGATTTTCAGCATTCCATTTACCTGTGAAAATGCTTTCCTGGATTCAATTCATTCTGTTGTAAATATTTAAAGGACTCTGTGATTTCCTGGTTGAACCCTGTTCAATACAACTTTTGAGGAATTTTGTTGTCCAAATTTTTTTGAAGTCTCAGGCACTACAGTTAGAGCTGAAGGTAAGAATCTAAATCTAAATTGAACAGAAGCCACCAATGCTTCAGAGACTAAGAAATGATTGTTCTTAAAAATTATCCCTGATAGCACGTGAAATCAAGATTAAGTAATGACTAGGCAGAGAAGATATTAATAATTATTAAACTTTGATAAAAAGACAATTTATATTGAGTACTATTTTTTGTAAACATTTGTCCATGTTGATTTATTCTGCTGCTAACCCATAACTGTTGAGGTCTTTCCCTTGCAGCTGATGTTTCAGGGTTGTCACTAGTTTCAATTCCATGAGTATAAATTAGATTTTAAGCCGGGGTCGGTGGCTCAGCCTGTAATCCCGTGCCTTTGGGAAGCTGAGGTGAGTGGATTGCCTGAGCCCGTGGGTTCGAGACCCGCCTGGGCAGCGAGACCTCATCTCTACAATAAATCAAAAAATCAGCCAGGCGTGGTAGCGCATACCTGTAATTCCAGCTACTCGGAAGGCTGAGCGGAAGAATCGCCGGAGCCCAGCAGGTCGAGGCTGCGGTGGCCGGGAGCGGCCACTGCACTCCAGTCTGGGTGACAAGAGTGAGACTCCAACTCAAAAAAATAAATAAATAAAAATTTAAATAAATAAATAAATAAATAAATTAGATTTTAGCTCATACAAGTCTAGAGACTATCATTTGGCATGCTGTGAGTGCAAAGAAAAAAAAATCATGCATTTAGAGACCTTAAATAATCTAAATTGTTGGTGTGTCTCTCAAACCCCTTGACCAGTCCATGCACCCATCCCAGCTGCTATGTTTCCTGTCAATGGCTTGCCGAAGCTGTCTTCTCCAGAGACTTGGCATTTCCTTTAGCTAGTGGGAGCCATCACTCAAACTGCCCTCTCCATCCTCCCAGTCAATGGCTGAGTGTACAATATCAATGACACACAAAAGGTTGATCTCTTGCCTCAAGGTGACAACGTTTCTGTGGAGTGAGTTACACTCCAGAGCTTCTTCCCCTGTGGATAGGCTAAGGCTAGACTTTACCTGAAACTATGTTATATGCATGGCAGTTTCCCCTTTCCTTTTCAGTTCCCACAATCTAAGTTTTTTCTGAAAATCATTCCCTCAATAAATCATGTGTGCTTGAATCTCTGTCTCAGGTTCTGCTTCTGGGGAACTTGATCTAATGCAAGTACTAATAATTTTTCTTTTCAAATTCTAGTGGACAGATTCTAGAGGAAGACAGTAATATTTTAAACACTAACGTGTACTTGGTAATCCAGTATTAAGATTTAGTGATCCAATCTTAATAGGCAAATTTATTGATGAGATGACAAAATTTGAGGAGTATTGAAAAGAGCCAGAACAGCTGGGACATTTGATAAACCTTTTCATAGAGTTTTTAGGTTATACGTGTTCATATATAGAGAGTATATATAAATAGGACTGAGTAGTTTGACTTATTCTTGAAAATCTTTTACATGGGGGATCCTTGAAGTTTAGTTCTATTTAGTAATAATAGCTATTTATTGAGCAAATATTAAGTGCTAGGCTTATTATATCAATTTTACTTTTTGTAACAATCCCATGAGGTAGGTATTAGTTCTGTTTACAGGTGAGAATTGAGGTACAGTAAAGTTAAGTAATTTACCATTGTAGAACTGGTTTTCAACCCAGGTGCTTTATTTTCATTATATTATGCTGCCTCTCAATGAAATTTTTAGACACGTTTATTTAAGAAGTAATGCTATGTAGCATGCCAAATATATCCACACAATCTATTATCCTTTTTTGCCTTTTTCTTTTTTTCTTTTTTTTTTTTGAGCTGGAGTCTCACTCTGTCACCCAGACTGGAGTGCAGTGCCTGCTCCCAGCCACCACAGCCTCGACCTGCTGGGCTCCGGTGATCCTTCCGCCTCAGCCTTCCAAGTAGCTGGAGTTACAGGCATGTGCTACCATGCCCGGATGATTTTTTGATTTATTGTAGAGATGAGGTCTCGCTGACCAGACGGGTCTCAAACCCGCGGGCTCAGGCAATCCTCTCACCTCAGCCTCCCAAAGGCACGGGATTACAGGCTGAGCCACCGGCCTTTTCCATTTTTAACCATAGGCGAATGAGGAGTTTGAACTACCTAATTGCTAAGGTCCCCACCAGCTCTAACACACTGATTCTAAGTGAAGACATAGAGCTGAAGGACTCCTAAACAAGAAATAAGAAACTTACTCTAATGTGACCATTGACTCTGGTTAAATTATGAATGTTCAATGTTTCCCCTCCTCTATTAAAAAAGAAAAAACTAATAATATTAACTTCCAGTCATGGGGAACTGAGAGTCATGACTGATATAGCAATTATCAAATATTATGCAAACTAGTTTTCAATATAAATGATATATATTAGGTCAATTAATTCCATGAAGACACAGTCATCTATTACCTCTCTTTCTTGCTCTGAGGTCATTCAAATTTTTATGTTCACCAGATTACAACTCTTACTATCCCCTCTTCCAATCAAGTAGGACTTATAATAAGGTTTGTATGTTCATTTTCATACCACCAAAAAGGTATGTAATAGTAAAAAAATATAAAATTGTTTATATTCTCTTATGTACTGCCTTTTACTCACTACTTTTTAAAATGCTGTTTTTAAATCCATAAAATAGGGGATTGATTATACAATTTTGAGCTGAACAAAACCTTAGCAATCATTAATTCATGTAACTTTACAAATGAGTAGAGATGCAGAGGTTGAGTGACTTTACCAAAATGACATGGCTATTTATTACGAGAATTCAGTTTAGAACAGCTCATCTCTGCTTGCCTGAGCAGGTGTTTTGCCAGATGTGAACAAGACACTCCACATACAGGTTCTATCCTATCTAGGTCATAAACTGACAAGAATAAATCCCAGTGGCTCATTATGACTTCCCTCCCCCACAAGGAATGTGATTCAGACATAGTCTGTGTAATGCCATGTGCCTTCGACAAATGGAAAGAAGGAGGCAGGTGGTGGTGGTTGGCAGTGAATCTGGTCCCCTGGATGTTGTCTTGAAGTTCAGCCCAACAGAATCACCAGAAGGTTGTTAAAACATACTGATGAGTCCTATTCCAAGTTTCTGATTCAGTAGTCGAAAGTGAGAATACGCATTTCGAACATGCTCCCAGGTGATGCACCCACCCTTTCAAAATTGCTGGTCTGTCTCCCCGGATCCTAATAGTGCCAGTCTAATGACTTTTTGTCCTGGTTCTTGTTTTTACTTCAGTATCCAATATTTCTAGGTACTGAGTTTGCTTCTAGATGCTCCCAGTTACTTTTTAAGTCCAAGACAAGCCTCGATTTACTGTTCTGGCAATGACATCATGCTGTAAACTTTTTTCCTCTAGAATCCCTAAACATACCACACATTTTTCCTCTCAAACTGGGCGTGCTCAGGAACAAACAAACAAACAGAACTCACTTCATCTTCTGGACTTCAATTAGGTTGCTGGGTCCTTTCCATTGCTATTATAAGTCACAAGCGCTGCCCCTGCTCCTATTAGGTTGTGTGCAGTTTTCCATATATTATCTTTTCTCTCCTGGTGCTCTGAGAATACCATATGCTTAGTAGTGTGTGGAACAGTTTGGACAAGACTATAGTTTCTCTTGACTTGATTTCAGAGACTGTATAACTATCTTTGTACCTGATGAAAAGAATTCATGATTTTCCTTAAATCAAAAGCAGTCGTTTGATCCACAGGTATACACTGAACAATGTATAGGTTCAATGCTAATAAGAAGGTATAAATAAGACATAATACCAACTCACTGAGAGTGTTTAGGCTAATGAAGTAGATATTTTAAAAATAACTATAATTCTCAAGTAGAAAATCTGTATATCACTGACTTTGTCAACATATTGTACTAAAATGACTTACTTCAATTTTCCTCAATGGATCACACAGCTATTTATAGATGTCAGTTATGAATTCACAGTATCAATCTATTCAACCACTACTAACTTTCCAAGCACAAATAGCCTAGTTGATTTAGGGGAAAACCATTGCTAGTTCTTATTCAAAACTTTGTATGGGGATGACAAAAAAAAAGTACTACCTACTTTCAAGAAAGTTTTACAATTTTATTGTACATGTAATATGCATGCAATACAGTACACACACATGCTATTACCTTGAGAAAATTGGAAAGTGAGTAGTATTTATTTTACATTATTTGTCTTTAAAAATTTCCCCTCCTCAGTCATTGAATGCCCTGAAGTCCCAGCTGTCTTCTACTAAATTAACTAGCTGCTGAGTACCTTCTAAATACGCTTTTTGTGTTCAGGGAACTTTTGATTTTATGAATCTTCAGACCCCTAAAGTTGAACCTGAAATCTCAGGCCTTCTTGCAACTAAGGTACAGGTATGGGGGTTTTCTCATACCCCCATGTGCAACTGCGATCTGAGGTAGCACAACAAATCCAGTCTGGCAAGGGAGGCAGCAGAAACATCCAACTTTTAGGAGTTCAGATTCTAGTTTCCAATTCCCCATTTTAGCAATGGATTTACGGGATCTGTGCCCAGAGATGACAACAGTCAAGAGCTCATTGGAACCGTTCCCCAGGGAAACTTAGGTGTAGTTTTAGCTGGTAAGGGGATGAATCAGGAAATCTGACATTTGACCAACAGGCATTTCAAAAAGAGAAGAGAAAAAAATGAGGGGAGAAAATGATATGAAACAAGAAAACATTCCAGTACTAAAGGACATAAGCTTTTAGACACAAAGGGCCTTTGGAATACCCAGTACACTGAATGTAAAAAGATCCCACTATGGAACATCATTGCATTTCAGAATTCCATGAACAAACAGAAGATTCTAAAAACTTTTAGAGATAATAGTCATATACAAGGGATTGGAATCAGGATAACATCAGATTTCCACAGCAAGTTTTAAAATTAAAAATAAATGAAATAACACCTTGACATTCTAAAGAAAACTGATATTCAACTTGAAATTATCTACCCTGTTAAACTGTCAGCCAAGGGTGAGATTAGAATAAGACTATCAGATATTCAAGGTCTCAAAATTTTTTTCTAAGGAAGTCATTAAAGGAAACAGACTACCAAAACAAGGGCGTTTACCAAGACAGGTAACATACGACTAGAAACAGAGGGTCTAACAGAGAAAGGAGGTGAAGGAAAATCCCAGGATGGGAACTAAAGAATAGCCACACAGCAACAGTCCAGATTAATATGAAACAATGGCAGGCTTTGGGAGAAAGGTTTCTGGTTAAAAAAAAAAAAAAAAAAATTAGCGCATCTAGTAGATCCTGATACATTTGAGTATGTGAAAAATAAAATGAAGAGGGATTTTATAGTGTTAAAATATAGAAGAAACAAACAAAAAAAAAAGCTTCAGGAAATTATTGAAGGGGAAAAACCCAATAAAGTGGTACAAAAATATAATCATAGTGTAATACTTGACTCATCAGAGAATAACATACATTATTTTGTATGTTATTAAATAACAGTTTAATAAAATAATCATTTAAACACAAATTGTACTGGAATTATACTGAGGAAGAAGAAATGGGGGATTGATTGTTTAAGAGAATTCTCACTATAAGTTTTGTAGTACAATTTGATTTTCTAATTGGTTTATCTCCTTTATGAAAATAAAAATTGATTTTAGAATGTGGTAGAGGAGACCATATCCTTTACCTCAACACTTTCAGTGAAGTAATGGAGACACATGGCATCTTCAAACGATTCTAAGAATCCAAAGCTACCTCATCTGTAATGTGGATTGACCTTGAGCACATTTCCAATAAAGAAGCCAATGCTTTCCCTCTCTCATTTGGAAAAATAATTGAATATTCATTAAAATGTAAGAGCAGCAGCCAGAAAATCACCAAGCAAAATCCTAGGAACTATAACATACTTAGCTCTTCAAATAATTTCTTGAATAAAGGTAGGTATCTGGAGACTCGGGCATATAGTGATAGTAACTATCACTGGTAATTCACCAGCATGAATAAGAATTCAGTTTTCCACTAACATCAATAAAAAATCAGAACAGATTATAAATAAACTATGCCTAAAAAGGTAAGGCCCAAAGAGGCTTGTATTTAAAATAAATTTAAAAAGGAGAGAGAAGAAAATAGTTTGCTAGTTTACTTTTCAGGATTTTAGTTTATGAAAAATAAAACATTCAACATTTAACTTGGGAGAATTTGTACTAGGACAAATTCTTTTAAGCACTCCTATATGAAACATTTACATACACATGTGCAGAGGTATTGTATAATGTGAACATTTTAAACACGACACTTGGAGGTTGCATGAGAAGTGACATTCATTGCCTCCGCAGTATCCAGATTGCCTGTTCTTCTGTCTCCATAATTCAGTTCTGCCAAAGTCAAGCAGCACGTCAGTACCAGCAATTATGACTCAATGGCTGCTGAAGGCCCTTGATCCCTGCATGCAGGTACCTCTGTATTTCCCCACAGTGAAGGGTGTCACCATATTTTAAATTATTAACATTAGTAAAAAGAGGGCATTTCAGAGGACTTGCAACAGTATACAAACAATGACATTCTAAAGAAGAAAAGTGGGTAACAAAGAAGCAGAACAAGAGAAATGTGCAAAGTACATATAAGGATTAACAGAGGGAATGCATCTGAAAATAGGCCCTCATTTCCATAAATAAGCTACCCTAATGTTTTCTGTTATAACAAGGGCTTTACCTTAAAGGTTCAAGAAAGAAAGAAGAAAATAAAAGTACCAGAATAGATCCTAGTTGAAGCAAGTGAAGTCAAATGGAAGAAATTAAATGTAGCTGGGCACGGTGGCTCAAGCCTATAATCCCAGCACTTTGGGGGGCCGAGGCGAGAAGACTGCCTGAGCTCAGGGGTTCAAGACCAGCCTGAGAAACATGGTGAGACCACATCTCTACAATAAATAAAAAAATTAGCCGAGCGTGGTAGCACATGCCTGTGGTTCCAGCTACTCGGAATGCTGAGGCAGAGGGATCACCTGAGCCCAGGAGATTGAGGCTGTGGTAGCCGTGAGTGTGCCACCACAGTTCAGCCTGAACAAAAGGGTGAGACTCAGACTCAAAAAAAAAAAAAAAAAAAAAGAAAGAAATTAAATGTACGAATTATCTTTTTCTTAGTTATATACATTTTAATACATAACATGTATTTTACATGTATATGAAGATAAAATCCCTACAGTCTTTTTAACCTAGCTTACAAATTTCAAGCTACCCAGCTGAAGGGAAACAGAATGCTTATTTCCTGGATCAAATCCAATCTCTCAAACTGGGTAGAAAGAATTTGAGATAAGAAAATAACTTGCCAAAGAAAACAAGGAGAAAGATGTCTTGTGTTCTGCCAAATAGAGCATATGCTATCAAAAATGAAAGGAAGAAAGGACTTGCTGAAACTTTTGAAACAAAAACAGTCAGTACTGCTTGGTCTCAGGATAAGTGTGGAAAACAAAATTCTTTATGCATGGTGGAGGGGGTGTCCCAAAGATTGCTTGTTCACATGCTCAAATGAGTACGGAAGTCCTATTTCCAGTGAAATGTTCAGGTTTACATTTTCCACATTTTAAGAACATCAAAGGGTTGAAAAAGTCTAGAGAAAAGCCAAAACAACAATTTAGAGTAGAAAATACTAACTTAAAATTGCAATTTTATGGTAAAAGTACCACATTTAAAATTTTGAAGAAAAATTTTTAAAATGGTTTGAACTTCAGAAAAATTGGCTATGATGGTCATCATTTTCAATCTTCAAATCTAAAGAAAACAGAACAAAAAGGGTAAATAGTTAGAAAACTGTATTTAGATAAGTTTTTAAATTTCCTGGAACAACAAAAAAAAACAGTTAAGAAATCTAGGTTAATCAGAGATTATGAAATGATTGGAACTCAATAGTTTTCAGCATGAAATCAATTCAGTGCATATCTACTGTCCATTCTCCTATCACCTCATAGATTTTTTTCACAGCCCTCTCTCACTTCTCTCTCCTCTCTTAAAGTAGTTTGGTGGTCTGCAAGTTCTAAAAGCTAGCATTTCTAGCATAAACATTGCTATCTTTCAGTTTTTAATAATTTAAGCTAATAGGATTCCATCTGTAGATCTGTTGTTTTAAAAATCTTTGTCATTTTGGCATACTAGGATATATGTAGCCTGTTTCACATAATATATAGCATAATCAGAAATTCTGCTATTAAATTCACCCCATATTTGGAGAATTATACAAAGCGATAAATTTGGAGGACAGCTGTTGAACACTCAGGCATAGATAGAAGAAAGGTAGAAACACCTATTTCAATGAAAGCACTGATCCCTTAGATCCAGGAAAGCAGAACAAAACACAGGTAAGGCCTGCCAATGACAGACAACTAATCCTTGAGTAACACTATGTATGAGGCACTTTACATGAGCTGGCTTATGTCTTACAATTTTAGTTTTTTAAAAGATTTTAGCAGATATAATTGCATGTATTTATGGGTAGTGATGTTGCAAAGTATGTAACATATAGTGATCAGATCACTATAGTAATTAGCATCTCTATCATCTCCTGTATCTTTTTTTTTTTTTTTTTGAGGAGTCTCACTCTGTCGCCCAGGCTGCAGAGCAGTGACACACTCAGGCCCCTCCAGCATCAACCTACTGGACTTCGGCGATCCTTCTGCCTCAGTCTTCCAAGTAGCTGGAACTACGGACACGCACTACCATGCCAGGCTAATTTTTTATGTTTTGTAGAGACAACGTCTCGCCAAGTTGCCCAGGCTGGTCTCGAACCCACGGGTTCAGGCAATCCACTCGTCTTGGCCTCCCAAAGTGCTGGGATTACAGGCTGAGCCACCAAGTTTGGCCTGTATTATTTCTTTGTATTAGGAACATTCACTATCCTTCCTAGTTATCTGAATTTATATATTATTGCTAACCATAGTCATCCTACAGTGCTATAGAACACTAGAACTTATTTCTCTCATCTAGCTGTAATTTTGTATTTTACAACTTTGACATAGGTGTAATTATTCCTATTTATACTACATCTGTATGAAATAGAAATTATTCTCATTTTACAGATGAAAAACAGAATCAAAGAAGTAACTTATTTCAGGTCCATACAGTTGTAAAGGGCTTGACAGGAGCTCCAACTTGGGCCTGTCTGAATTCTATACTTTTGGTACTATACTTGCTCACAGGTTTGAAAATGTAGTATTAGTATCATTTTCAAGAATCTGTTATACTTTCTCGCCACTATGCTTTCAAGTTACAAGAGTTACATTTTTGATAAAACACAAACTGATTTAGCTCCTAAGTTTATTTTGTTAGCTCTTCAGAGGCAACTCCAGGTTTTTGTTTCTTCTACTACCTTTCTCAACCTAATTATTTTATAGTCTGGTTGCTTTTTGTTATTCACATTTTTCCCTAACAAGATTAGTCAAGTTTAATTTTTAAGATCTCCATATGTTATGTGAGAATGCCCATGGCTATTTACTTTCCTTTTCCTTTGGGGATTTATTCCTGCTCAAGCCGATTCCATAAGGGGAGTCAAAGTGTACTGATGATGGCTCATCAATCTTAGAACATCAGAGATGTTAAAATCAAATAGTTTTACCAAAGTTTGTCATAGGATAGAATGTCTTAAGTTTAATATAGAACTTTTTGCTTACTGAAATTAGGTAGTTAGCAAACAGTATATGCAGTAAATGTTAACACCTTTAATGTGGAGAACCATTGAGAATCAGATGCATATTCTATAATTCACTGCAGTCTGTTTTTATCATTTCCATATCCCAAAATTTCCTATTACAACAGTCGTTTAGTATTTAATTTATAGAACAGGAGGGGTTATCTTAGGTAACGCTGAATATTTTGAAGCAAACAATTCTTTAAAAAAATCATTGAGATTAATTTCTAAGGGTTAAACCAGAGAAGGTATTTTCCCTTGTGACATCCCAAAATGGGCACACTTATTTTGGATAAAAGAAAATAAGATCTTCGGGGTTTGGCAGAGGAAAAGATTAGAGGATGGGAGAAGGGGATATTTTCCAATTCACGATAAAACAAAGTCAAGGTCCTCAAAGAGAGGGATTTGGATTAAATGTCACGAACACATCCATCCCACGTGCCAAGCCTGCGGGCGGTGGAAGTGCGTTTGCTTTTGGGACATCATCCCCGCGCTCTCCCCCGCTATCCCGCAGAGGCCTGCGTGCTCCTCCACTCCCGCGGCTGCCCCGCAGCTGGGATGGGGTCGACGCGGCTCCG
>NW_007246811.1:534536-535133 GCF_000164805.1 Carlito syrichta | reverse complement strand
CGGCCCGTCCCACCGCAGGGAGGGGGGTTCCTCCCGGGCCGGCCGCGCGTTTCCGGCGCGCTCCCCCGCGTCCTGCGCCCCGTGGTCTCGCCCGCGCCGGTGCCATGTTGGATCGTGCGGCCGCCTCGGGAGCGTCGGAGGAGGGGCTGGGAGTTCAGCGCAGCCGCCGGAGCGCGAGGACGACGACCCGCCGGCCCGGGCCTCGCCGGGCGGGAGCCGGGAGCGCCTCTTCCCCCGCGGGGCCCGAGGGGGGCCCGCCGTCGGCTCCTCCCCCTCCCGCGCCCGAGGAGCGGCGAGATGCGGCGCCTCTGACCTCGCTCCTCCCTCCCCAGTGCCCGCGAGGGGAACGCGCGCTCGCCCACTTGCCGGAGGACGCGGCCCTGGACTCCCCGCGCCGCCGGCGACACCATGAGCTCCGGCCAGCAGCAGCAGCCGCCGCCGCGGAGGGTCACCAACGTGGGGTCCCTGCTGCTCACCCCGCAGGAGAACGAGTCCCTCTTCACTTTCCTGGGCAAGAAATGTGTGGTCAGTGGCCGGACCCGCGTCGCCACCTCCGCCGTGACCCGGCGGGCCCGGGCTTGGGGGCCGGGGGGGGGG
>NW_007246811.1:437202-534516 GCF_000164805.1 Carlito syrichta | reverse complement strand
CGCCCCGGCCCCGCGTCGGCGCACTCGCCCTGCTCCCGGGTGCGGGCCGGGACGGCCGGACGCCGCCTCCCGAGCTGCCGGGGACGAGGGAGCGTCGCCGCGGAGGCCTGTCCCGGGCTCAGCTGGACCGAGCCCGGCCGGCGCCCTCGCTGCGCGGGCGAACTTGACTCTCGAGCCACTGGGGATGGCTTCCGGCCCGAGCCGCCGCGTCTCCGAACTGGGCCCTTGCTGTGTCTCGCGCCGCCTCCTCCCGCTGCATCTGGGGACACCTTCCCTCACAATGCCAGGCCGGAGGGTGGGGGATCGGGAAGCGTAGCGGACCCCAAGGTAGTGTTCAGCCTCTCTCCGGGGTTCCAGGGGGGAGTGAGGTCGAGTGCGGGTTCCCGGGTGTCTTCGGAGCCGAGAGAGGGCGAGAGATGCTACGGTTCCCGCGGGCAGAGACACGGGCTTGTTTCTCTAGCAGTCGCGCCCAGGCCTGACTTCTGCTCCTTCTCACGGTTTTTTTTTTTTTCATTGGTGGGAGAGGGTGCTGTAATCCCCGCAGCCATGCGCAGGGAAGCCTCGGCTCCCGGTAGTTCTTAGCCTCTGGGGCCCAGAGTGATTCTGGGTTTGGTGCTGGGCGGCCGGTTCCACCCCCCGACGGCCGGTGGGGAGCGAGCTGGGCTGCTGCGGGAAGGGGCATGGGTGTTGTTGACGGAAGCGATCGTGACTATTGGTCGCTGGCGGCTCCTGGGAGTGGGGAGGTTCCTCTCCTGGGGCAGGCCGCGGTGACCCGGTTGCAGTATGGGACCAGGTGGGTCTCTCTCTCCCTCATCTCTGCTTGCCAGCACCTGCGGAGTGTGGGCCCCTGGAGCCCGGGAAACGCCTGCAGAACTGTCCATGGAGCCGCGCACTGTATAATTTTTCTCAGTGATATTAGGCATGCCACACCAGGTTACACCTGCTCGTTTAAGGAGTTAGGATTAGACAGTTTCCGGAAAGTTACTGGTTTAATTGTTAACTTTATAGGAGTCCACTCTTTGTGTCTTGTGCCTTCCAGTTGGAGATTGAATTGTTCCATTTAGTTTCAGATGTCATTTTTATTTCACAATATTAAATGTTCTCTCACTTTGAGTTTACTGATGAGAAGAATGAAGCAAGTGGTTCCAAGTGAGAATTTTGAGTAACACCTTTAAAAATAATCATCCCCCCTCCTTTTTTTAAATAAATGAGAAAACTGAACCTGTGAGTCCAAGTCACACAGCAATTTGGTAAAGTAACCAGAACTAGAAAACCAGGACTTCTGATGCCTAGTCTCATTGCACTTTCCACTACATCATGTTGCTTTAGAAGGGTTTGGTTTTTTTCCTTTTATTGATTTAATTGTAAAAGAACTGTAAAAGGAATAATCACTTTATTTTTTTCACCAGAACTCAAATAATTAAAATGTAAAATTCTTAAGGCAGTCCTAATTTTTGCATATTTTCCAATCAGTTTAGTTCGGAACCTCTTCAGCACTTTGAATGTTAGTTACCTACAAATGAAAAAAAAATTCAGTTTTGCTGATTTAGTAAATTTGTGATATATTTTGTATCAAAAAGGAAGTAGTTGTGTTATGTTTACCCACCAGACACATTAACTTTAGGATGGAAGGACCGTACATTTGGACACGAGTTTCCTAATTGCTCTGTCCTTACCTGTAGTGTTGACTGGTTTCAGAAAATGACAGATGTCATAGAAAAAGAGAGCATTGCACACTGGTTAGCATAAGTAGATTGCTGAATAGGCTGTCAGTATTCAGTGCTCACTTTCTTTATATCATCTATTATTAATCAACTTTTGAATTTGTCATTTAAGACCACACGGTTATAGTTGCCTGCTCTTGTGAGATGAAATTGTTGTGAAGATTAACTTTAAAATTTGAAGTTCCCAGTTAATAGCAAAATAAGAATGCCATTTTAATTTTTTGGAATAATCTTTGTACCCCCTTTGTTGACTATGCACGTTATGCATTTTAAAACAATGCTGAAATGCGTTGTCTCATAAGTCCAGCGATTAGATCTATAGGTTAGATCAAATGTGTGAGGCAAGAGTGTATTCAGAGCTCTAAGAATTCAATAAATGAAACAGTGGTAGACATACATAGTCCTAGCTCTGGAGGAACTGATTTCTTCCTTCATTGAGTAGATGGGTATGAAGTTAATACGTAAATGCTGAAGTTAAAATCAGGGAGGCTTGATACTTGCTCTCAGGGAGCCTACTGGGTATAAAAAGGGAAAGAAACACGTAAACAGATGAGTAAGTCAGTACTTCAGAGTGATGTATAAGAGGCTGCATGTCTAAATGGAATACACCCTGGCTTTGTAATTATCAAACATAAATTCTAACTCAGGGTCACTTTGGGCAAGTGTCTTAACCTTCCTATGCTAGATTTGGTTTTCTCATCTGTAAAATAAGGTGATTGTGTGGATTAGAGGGACTGTGTGTAAAATGTGGAAACTTTGTAAAGGTTTAGGGGATGAAAGGAGAGGGTGGTGGAAGAGAGGATAAGTAAGTAATTCAGTTAGAGTGGGTGATAACTGAATATTTACGATTAACAGGTACTCCCTAGGTTGAAGAGAAGTATGAAATAGCTTGGAAATTTAGGAGGCCTATTAATAGTTTGTTATGGAGCAAGGATGGTTTCTGTTTGGATTCTCAAATGTAAGTTGGAATCTTTGGGGAAGTTATTAAAAATGTAAATTACCATGCTTAGTTCCAAGGTAGTATTCAGATTCCCTGGGTCAGAGGTGAAGTCTGGGCATTTTTATTTTTAGAAAGCTTGACAGAAGATTCTAATATATATCACAGAATGAAAACCCCTGCTGAAGTCCACTGTTTTCTGATAGGGTAGTCCTCGTGCACATTGGAAATGTTAATAGTTGTTTTTTTTTTAATCTTTGGTCTATACTAGGGGGAATCCAGAAAACCTGGAATTATCTTTTAGAGATGGGCTTCTTGTAGTACAGGCTTTCCCTACTAGGTAAATGTTTTAGGAACCTGTTGGCATAAGTGTACCAGCTAGTGTTGTTGTAAGAGACTGTTCAGCTTCAGTAGATTTTTTTCTTGGGAGATTCTTTCAATGCATTAGCCCATTTCATGTTGGGTGATTTATGAGTGCAAACCCACACTGCACTGGGTGTTCTGAAGTTTTTGACCCAAAACAGCATGACCCCTGTGCTCCACCCTCCCTGTTGACCCAGTCTTGCCCCAAGTGATTTTCTTGGTTTCCCTGTCTGAAAAAAGTCCTCTAAGGGAAACGTTTTGCCCATGTAGAAGAGGTGAAACAAACAGAAAACCAGCAGAAGCACTATAAGGCATCAGAGTTGATGAGATCAAAACAGTGGAAAAAGTGTCACAGTAGGTATATTATATCAGAGTTCTTGAAGGTGACTGAAGTTTAAACATGTAAGAAAAAATACACAATTTTTTGTAAATAAATTCTGGGTGTTTTGGGGTCCCCTCTCATATTTTGTGAGTTAAAGGTGAATTAAGTTAAAAAAAAAAACAAGTTTTTAAGTAAACAATTAAGTGAAAACAAGTTATTTTAGTACAGCATTTCTCTGACCCTTGAAGATATCAATGTGCATTTCATAGCTGTAAAAAGGAGACATAGTTAAGGAAGTATTGCACTAGTTAGTGGGAAACCACAAGATCAGATTTGACTTTTAGAAAGTTTTCAGGGGAAAGGTGGATGCAGGATAGAAAGTAAATTGAGGATTGTGAGTGGAGACAACGGAGATCAGGTAGTTGTTTACTGTAGTCCATGTGAAATATGATGAGGGCCCGAATTAAGGAAGTATTGGAATTCAAGAACTAAGTCTCCAGCAGAATTTGGTCCCTGTTATATAGGGGAAAGGAATTTCAATAAAGGTAGGCATTATAACCACCAGCCGAAAGAGTACACAAAAACGTGTATTTCATTAACTGGAAGTATGTTTGGTTGTTAATGAGGCTTTGAAATGCTGATTGGTTTCATAGTGAAGGTGAATCATCAGTCAATCTGTTTGCCACAGTTTTAAAAAATATATTTTACGGAAATTGAAGTTTGATTTAAATTTATATGTAAGTATATGTTATGTACTTAAAGTAGTTCTGATGTCATTCATTAGCTGGCAGTATTATGATAGAGCAGTTTAAGAAGATTCTAAACAAAGTGATTAATTCTGTTGCTTTTCTTGTAATGTTAAATCACATCTCATTTTCTGCAAAGAATATATGCAGTTTTGTCAAGTAGAGTATAGTATATAGGTTGGAGGACTCCCCTAAAAAAACCAGATTTATCTTTTGGAGGACAGGCCTCTTATAGTATACTCAGAATTTGTTCCTCTGGACAGTCAACCAAAGTTTTTATCCAGAAGTTTTGAGAAGGTTACATTAGGATTTGTGGAGGAAACATCCTGAGTTGTGGCAAACAGGTGACTGCTTCTTAACATGACAATGCACTTGCCTACACCTCACTGAGCATGTGAGTTTTTGACCAAAAAACAGCATGACCCCCGTGCCCACCCTCCCTATTCATTGGATCTCCTGACTTTTTTTGTTTGTTTCACTGGTTGAAAACTGTCCTCAAAGGGAAACGAATTGCTTATGTGGAAGAGGTGAAACCAAAAATGGCAGAAGCACTAAGAAGCATCAAAATAGAAGAGTTCAGAAATGGATTTGAGCATTAGAAAAAGCGCTTGCATGGGTGGGTGTATTGCATCAAACGGAGAGTACTTTGAAGGTGACTGAAGTTTAAACATGTAAGAACAAATACACAACTTTTTATACAATTTCCATTTTTTGGAGGGTCCCTCCTTGTAGAGTCCTCAATAAGTGAGGTATTAAGAATTGGGGAAAATAAAACCTTAAACTAGGCCTCTATAACCATCTCTGGTCTAAATGGGTTGGGATTAATAGTGTTTACTATATGCTCACCTGGCTTGTTTTTTCAAGACTTAGTGATACTTATGAAGACATTTTTATTTTTTTATTTTATTTTATTTTATTTTCTGAGTTGGAGTCTCACTCTGTTGCCCAGACTGGAGTGCAGTGGCCGCTCCTGGTCACCGCAGCCTCGACCTGCTGGGCTCCAGCGATCCTTCCGCCTCAGCCTTCCAAGTAGCTTGAACTACAGGCGCGCTGCCACGCCCGTCTAATTTTTTTGATTTTATTGTAGAGATGAGTTCTTGCCAAGTTGCCCAGGCGGGTCTCAAACCCGTGGGCTCAGGCAATCCACTCACCTCAGCCTCCCAAAGGCGCAGGATTACAGGCTGAGCCACTGAGCCCGACTGAAGCCATTTTTAAAAATCAACTTTAATCTGCATTTCCTTTAATTCCTCAGCACTTATTTTGACTTGCTTATATTCTTTAGTTAGTTTTTGTTTGTTTCCTCACCCTATATGTAATTCTGGGACATAGACCTTATGCCTAGGCAGTACTTTAGAATTTTTATAACATTTAGCACACAGATCAGTGAATACTTACTGACTGACTGATAATAATTGCCCGCTTGCTTATTCCTTAGGAGCCCATTCCCCTTTTCACATTGCTTGATCAGGTTAAGACCTTCAGTTTCTCATGTAGATGATAACTGGACTTTAATCTTCATTTTTAGGAGAACAAGGTGGTTTAATTCTGCTGCTATCTAATATAGGTGGTACCAGTAGCTCTCTAACAGTATTTTGTTTCTGTTCTAAATCAGACTTTTTTGGATAGTGATTTTTTAAAAGGCATAGAGGAAAGATATGCTTAGAGAGATTTTGTCTTGCTACTGTACTGGTGAGAAGTTTGGGTTGGGAATGTTTTCTCACCTGGAGTAATGAGGAACGAAAAAGGTTAAAATTCACTGGATTTGGAATATACGAAGATGAGGCAGTACTCTTTTTAGTGTAGAGGGGAAAGATAAGCATAAAAATGTATGTAATATAGGGGTGGACTATAAGCACAAGTAGAGATTCAGAAAATTCCAGCAGGGCTGGGTTATAAATCCTGGCTTCTGGTTATTCTTAGCTTTGTAATATAGGCAAATTTCTTAACCAGTTTGAGTTTTAGTGTATAGATTTATAACATGGGCCTAGTCAAGGACCTCAAAGCATAATGCAATAATTATGAGAAGTACAAAGGGTACCTGACACTTATAAAATGTCCAGGGAGTTTGGAGAAACATTTGAAACAAAGTTGTTACTAATACTATTCAGTTCCCAGTTTAGATTTCCTGTAACTGCAGGGAGGATTTACAATAAAATGTTATTGTATTTGTTTTGATACAGGTAAGTTAATTTTAACAATTTTGTTTCAAGTCAGTTAATTATAGAGTGTGTCCATTAAAAGTTAAGGAGCAGTTTGAGTATGTCTTTTTGGGGAGTCTCTGGGCAGTGTGAGCCTCCCTGGCTGCTGACTGAAGGAAGAAAGGGATACTGATAAGAGTTGGGAGTCTCCTAGATTTTAGTCCATGTTCTGCTACCATTAATTGTGAGTGTGAGCAAGAATCTCTGCCTTCCTGAACTTTACTTTTCTAATTTGAAAATGAGAGATTGGACAAGATAACTACACAGTCTTTCCAGCGTTCATTTTCTATCAGTCTAACTATTCCAGATGTCAGGGACTTTGTAGGAGGAAAGAACACCTCTGCTGTTAATCCTGGCATACATGTATTTTGAACATTGGAGACAAAGAAAGCATATTTGTAAGTGAAAGGCAGATGCTTCTGAATTATTTCATGGAAATTTCTCCTTTCTGATTCACCTTTTTCTAAGTATCACAATTTAATAGGCATTTCACTTTGAAAAAGACTAGGTGGACAGAATGAAAAGGCATTAGTAATGAAATAATCAACTCCTAGCTAACTTAGAATTATTGATAATCATCATCATCATCATTATTATTATTTTGAGTTGGGATCGTACTCTGTTGCCCAGGCTGGAGTGCAGTTGGCACAGTCACAACTCACCACAACCTTGACCTCTTAGACTCAGGCAATCCTTGGCCTCAGCCTACTGAATAGCTGGGACTGCAGGTGTGTACCACCTACATCCTGCAAGGCTTTGATTTTTTGTAGAGACAAGGTCTCGCAGTGTTGCTTAAGCTGGTCTCAAATTCTTTGGCTGAAGCAATCTTCCTGTCTGAGCCTCTCAAAGTGCTGAGATTATGGGCATGAGCCACCATGCATGGATAGTTATTATTTTTTTATAATAACAAGATATTTTGGTTTATTAAAAACAGTGCTTTTTAAAAACTAAAATGTAGTAGTTTTAATAATGTCTTTTGTTGATCAATTCTTTCTAGGACCCTAATTCTTACACTGTATTAGTGATATGATAAAGTGTTACATTTTATTACTTATTTTCTAAAATTTAAAAAAAAATTAAGCTTTAGTTTAAATATTTGACTTAACAGTGATTGCAAATTGATTTGGTTATTTTAGAGACTGACATAAAGTTGAGTTTACTATGTGGATTCATTCATGTAATTAAAACAATTTTGGCTCATTATTTTAATTTTTAATTTTTTTAAGACACTGGACAGCAAACAAATTTTGATTTATTATATCAATGAATTGTATATTTTTGAAACAGTGTATCAAGAGAAACCAGAACCTTTGGCACAACTTTTCTGAAACCCAATTGAATGTCTAAATTAGACATTTCTGCTTTCTTTTAAGATCTGAAGGGCTAGGGTTTTTTTGGGGGGTGGGGGTTGAGTTGGAGTCTCACTCCATCGCCCAGGCTGGAGTACAGTGGCACACTCACAGCCACCAGCGTAGACCTGCTGGGCTCAGGTGATTGTTCCACCTCAGCCTTCCAAGTAGCGTGAACTACAGTTGCACACTACCACACCTGGATATATATATTTTGATATATTTATAGACGAGGTGTCACCAAGTTGCCCGGGCTGATCTCGAACCTCTGGGCTCAGAGTCCCTCGCCTCAGTCTCCCAAAGTGCTGGGATTACAGACTTGAGTCACCACGCCCAGCCTAAAGGGCTAGGTTTTATCTTTTTACTAGCTTTCTTACTTACTCAACCATTGTTCTTGCAGTGTTCTGGACATTAAAAAGCAGAATTCTTGAAGAAAAGATAAGAGTGTGCCCTCGGAACGGTGTCCCCTTCCCTGAGTTCTGCCACTCATTCTTTGGCCATCTTTCTTTTTTGTTGTGAACAGTTTGAGAGATTTAATTTAAAATATACTATTTTTTAAAAATTATCTTTTACTTGAAGTAAAAATGGTATCTCTGAATAATGTCAAACGTCTAGGGGAAAAAAAATGAGATTTCTTGCTTTAGAAAACAAATTTGAGTAGGACATTCAAGATTCCCCACATTGGAGAATTGGGGCCGCTTAAGTGCTGGCTCAAGGACAGAGGAGCCAGGTTCTATTCGTAGTGCTGCTGAGCAACTCCTACCAAATGCCTCAGTATTCTAAACTTCTGAAGGATGATTTTTTTAAAAAGTCTCTATAAAAACTGGTAAGAGTAAGATTTCCAAATGAAACACTGGTTAGTGTCATTTGTTTAACTTCTGTCCATATTTTATAGTTTTTTAAATAAAATATTTTAATGGAATTATGTTGGTAACTTTGTTCTAGTTTTGATTAGAAAAGATAAATTTTAAAAGAATAGATAAGAGTTGAGTTTTTTTTATAAATTATTCTGTCTAGAAGTCATAGCTTTGTCCCATAGATAAGAAACTCAGCATTATGTGTTTTACAATTTTCTGGAAAGGTTTTGTAAACAAAAGAAGTTATACATTCTTATTCAGAGTAATAGAATATACATTGTTAAATATAATTCTTATAGGAGGTTTCAACATCATCGGTAGATTCTGGGAAACTGTGACTTTAAGCAAAACAACACATGATGTAACTAGTTTTACCATAGGCTATTTGATATAAACAAGATTGATATAAATAGAATTGATATAAACAAGAGTTAAGTTCCCACTTAAGTTCTGATTACAGAAAAATGTCACCAAACTTTTAAATAAAGACTGAAACACTTTTAGTATTGATCATTAAAATGAGTGTGAGTTATATACATATTTAAGTAAGATTAACAAAAGCAGGTAAGGTAGTCATTTACCCAGTTATTCCAGTTTAGTCTCAGATGGCCAGAGCCTATCCTGAAAACTTAGGGTACAAGGGAAGAACCAGCACTGCATAGGACATCCTTCCATTGGGTACACCCAAACTCACTCATGCTGGGACAATGCAGACATGCCAGTGAACCTGATATGCACATCTTTGCAACATGGAGGGAAGCCTGGGTACTTAGAGAAAACCCACGTGGACCTGGGGAGTCTAGGAAAGCTCCACACAAGCAGTAGACCCAATTGGGGATTGTTTTTTTTCTTTTTCTCTTTTTTTTTTTTTAGTGAAGTTATAATGGGTCGGGTGAAGTGGCTCACACCTGTAATCCCAGCACTCTGGAAGCTGAGGTGGGAGGACCGCATGAAGCCAGGAGTTTGAGAGCAGTCTGGCAACATAGTGAGACCCCATCTATTTTTATAGATGGGGTCTCACTATGTTACCATCTATAAAAATATAAAAAATTAGCCGAGAGTAGTGTTGTGCACTTGTAGTACCAGCTTCTTGGGAGGCTGAGGTGGTAGGATCACTTGAGCCCAGGAGTTTGATGCTGCAGTGACCTATGATGGCACATTACTCTCCAGCATGGGTGACAGCGAGACCCTGTCTCTTAAACAACAACAAAAAATTTATTATGAAAGGATGTAGAATGAAGTGAGGTTGAACAAAAGGATGTTATTTGAGGACCTGCTATATTAAGTCTTGTTTCATAATTAGATGTTTGGCATGTTTAACTCTATTTATAAATGTAACAAAAACTAAATCTTAGTTTTATTTATTGCATCTGTGTCAGTATTCTCAGATGTATTAGAGGGTTCCACCACTTAAGTAGCAACATAGGAGAGTGAAATTAGAAAACATTTTATCTTTGGAATTAATGTGTTATAGAGGAATTGTAACTCTTTCTTAAAGAGACTAAATAATTCAATTTGGAATCATGCTGAAGAGGTAAGTATAGAAAAGCCCCCTTTAGAAAATAAGATCAAGGCCGAGTACAATGACTGACACCTGTAATCCCAGCACTTTGGGAGTCTGAGGCAGAGAATTGCTTGAGCCCAGAATTTTGAGACCAGCCTCATCTCTACAATAAAATTAGCTGAGTATGGTGGTGCTTGCCTATAGTCCCAGCTATTTGAGAGGCTGAGGCAGAGAATTGCCTGAACCCAGGAGGCTGAGGCTGCAGTGAGCTGTGACCTTTCCTGGGTAATAGAGTGAGACCCTAACTCAGAAAAAAGAAAAGAAAAGATGATGCAGTGGAAACTATGTAGTAATTTTATGTTTCAATTACTATGACTACTTGTTAGTTTACTTGAATTGTTCTTTGCTGTGGTTTGAATGGGTCCCCCAGAGTTCATGTGTTGAAACTTAATCCCCAATGAAACAGTATTGAGAGGTGGGACCTTTAAGAAGTGATTTAGCTCAGCCTGTAATCCCGCGCCTTTGGGAGGCTGAGGTGAGTGGATTGCCTGAGCCCGCGGGTTCGAGACCCGCCTGGGCAACTTGGCGAGACCTCATCTCTACAATAAAGCAAAAATTAGCTGGGTGTGGTAGCGCACGCCTGTAGTTCCAGCTATTGGAAGGCGGAGGCGGAAGGATCGCTGGAGCCCAGCAGGTCGAGGCTGCTGTGGCCGGGAGCGGCCACCGCACTCCAGTCTAGGTGACAGTGAGACTCTAACTCAAAAAAAAAAAAAAAAAGTGATTATGTCATGGCTTTGCCCTTGAATGGCTTAATGCCACTATTAAGGAACTGGGCTCCTTTTTGTGGGAGAGGGTTCTTGGTAAAAGGAGGAGTTTGGCTCCCAGTCTGTGTCTCTGTCTCTCTGTCATGTGCTCTCTTGTTCCTCTTCCATGGGGTGATGCGGGAAGACGGCTCTCACCAGATGTGGGCCCCTGACCTTGGGCTTTCCAACCTCCCAAACTGTAAGAAATAAACCTCTTTTCATTATAAAGTACCAAGTCTCAGGTATTCTCTTACAGCAGCACATATGGACTAAGACATTCCTCAATACTCTTGACTCCTTGGTTCATCTGTCATAGTGATTTTTAAACTTATTTTTAACTTGACCTGAAGATTTACTGTAGAAATCTTTCTCCATAAAAGGAGGACTCATTAAAGACCAGCTAGATTGAAGCAAAAGGGAAATATAAAAGATGTCTATAAAATGCTATTAAAAATGAAATGAGATTGAAATTATTCCACGGCAGACACAGTAAACTCAGGACGATGAAATGTTTTTCAAGTTGTATTATAAAGTTAAACTTTTATCTTAGATTTAAAGAAACTAAAACTATTAGAAATGAAGTTGTGTATCATTCCTGTCATTCTGTTTTGTTTTTTAATTTTCATTATAAAGATGTGGGGTACATTTCAGGGTTAGGTATATAAACATTGATCATGCAGGTACCCTTGTTGATGAGGTATGCCCCTCCCTCCCCTAGCAGTTTCCCTCAACTGCCAACCCCCCTCCCCCCAGTTTCCCACTACTGCCAATCACTTTCTTATAGGATTGTAATTGTTCAAGGTCAGCTTATGAGTGAGAACATATGGAATTCAGTTCTATGTTTCTGTGATACATTCCTGTCATTCTAAGATTTTTTTTAAAATAAGTGAAATCCTCTCTCAAGTATGGTGTATTACTTTTGTTGCCATGAAAGTATCAGAGGGTACCTAAATATCTAAGAAATTTCCTTATTAATGAAGGAACTGATTGATTCCTGCCATTCTAAGATTTTTTAAAAAATAAGTGAAATCCTCTCTCAAGTATGGTATATTACTTTTGTTGCCATGAAAGTATCAGAGGGTACCTAAATACCTAAGAAATTTCCTTATTAATGAAAGAACTGATTGAGTTTTATCCATCAACTCCTTTTGTAATGCACAAACTGATGCTTAAGCGATTCAGAAACCCAAATGATTTGTATCAGTAAAACATCTTCAAACCTTCAGGATATACTGAATACATAATACCCTCCCAGTATCTTGGAGTATGAGGAAATGGTAAGGAAAATCCAGTCTTTTTCCCTTAGTAGTTTGTTTAGCTGTGGGAGGAAAAAATTATGCACTAAAAGATAATATGCTGCAAGCCAACACACATTAAAGATTTGAATAGAAAAGAGAGATAGCTCTGTCAATGTGGGATTTGATACATCATTGTGGGACATAAATAAGAGGACCTTAAATGGCCTATAGAATTTATGTCAAGAGCAAGGAATCAAATCAGTTCAGGTAAATATGCTCCTTGACTTATGATGGGGTTATGTCCTGACAAACCTATTGTAAGTTGAAAATACTGTACATCAAAAATGCATTTAATACACCTAATCTACCAAACATAGCATAGCCTAGCCTATCTTAAATGTGCTCAGAACACTTATAGTAGTCTACAGTTTGGCAAAACCATCTAAAACAAAGCCTATTTTATAATAAGATGTTGGGTAGCTTGTGTAATTTATTGAATACTATACTCAAAAAACTGAATGGTTGTGTAGGTACTCAAAATATGGCGTCTATGAATGTAACACTTCTGCACCATTGTAAGGTTGAAAAATTTTAAGTTGAACTGTCATTAATTGAAGATTGTCTAGAGAAATGTATAAGCAAAAACTTTGGGATAGAAAATGTGTGTGGAGTTTTGGGAGATATTGAATACATTGGCTTGGCTAGACTTTAGAATGGTATTTGCTTAGACAAACAGTGGTTGATATATTTAAAGGGTAAATTTGAGGGCACATTGGAAGACCTTGAGCTTCAAGCTCAAGGATTGAGCTTCATTCCCTAGGTATTAAGGAGCCAGTAAGGTTTTCAATTCAAGACATTTCAAGACATGAAAGATCTAGAGATGGAGAAAATTGGAAATCATTTTTCATAATAGGAATAACTGAGTAATGCTTTAAAGTTTACTAAACACTTTCTCATTCCTTAGCTTAGCATATCTGCTCTGGCTAAGGAACCTGGGTTGTAGCAACATCTGGAGCCAAAAAAAAAAAAAAAAAAAAAAAAAGAAGTTTTCAGTGTATGCAAATACTAGCAATCATAGCACTTTTTCCTACTGAGTTCAGATGTGGTCTCTGAATACTCAGGATATTCCTAAAGGCAACCAGTACTAATTGTCTAAGTTTATGATAAATGAAATCTTGTTGCCATCCCAAGGCTATAATACCAGAAACATTGTCAAGAAAAAAATTGGCACTATTTATTTAACTTGTGCATTCCAATCAACAAGAGCTTCTATTGGAGATAACTAGATAGTGGGAATTGTAGGACTAGAATTTGGACTCCTTTTTCAGAGTGTTGATTATCGAGGCTGTGAGAGTGGAATTAGGTTTGTAGAGATGTCAAGGCCAAGATTACAGAATGGAGCACTCTAACTTGTGTCTGACTTGGTCAGCATTCAAAGAGGGTGGATTTCGGCAGAGTTGAAGAAGTAGAGAGATGTTCTGTTTAATTTGCTTGAAAAAATGTATATATCTTATTCTGCAACTTTTCCACTCATATAAATATATTGTCTATTTCTCTGTCAGTTTATCATTTACATCTATTGCATTGTATACCCATTTATTACTGCAGTATATCAAGTTATATTTGCATGTAACTTATTAACCTCTATTAATAAGTATAATGTAATAGTTTCCTAGGGTTCTGTAACAAATTACCACATACTAAGTGGCTTAAAATTTAAATTTAGAGTTTTATTTTCTCACAGTTGTGTAAACAAGTCAATATCAATGTATTGGCCAGGTTAGTTCTTTCTGGAGGCACTGAGAGAGTCTCTCTTAGCTTCTGTCAGTTGCTGGCATTCCTTGACATTCTTTGGCTTGCAGATTAATCACTCCAGTGTCTGCCTGCGTCTTCACATGGCGTTCTCTCATTGTCTCGGTGTCTTCTCTTCCTATAAGCACACCAGTCACAATGGAATAGGGTGAAACCTAATGACTTCCATTTTAACTTTGGATACATCTGCAAATACCCCCTTTCCAAGTAAGATCACATTCACACGCATGGTGGTCAGACTTTAACGTATTTTTTGTGGGGGACACAATTCAACTCATAATAATAGGTATTTTGACTTCCAAGTGTTTGCCTTTAGAAACAGTGCTATAATGAACATTCAAATATATATATTTCTACATGTCCTTCCAAGTATTTCTGTAGAATAAGTTCTAAGAAGTAAAAATAGAAGATATGAGCATGACATGATAGATATTGATTAATTGTTCTCCAAAACATTTGTTACTTAAACTATATATTCTCATTAACACTAGGTATAAAAAAATCTTTTTTGCTTTTGACAGCTTCACTGGTGAAAACATCTGTCTCATTTGATTCATACTTTTTAGTGAGGTTGAATGTCTTTCCATGTCTGTTGTCCATTTATATGAGGGGGAACACCAGAAAGTCCAGAATTATCTTTTGAAGGGTGGATCTCTTGCAGTACACTTGAAATTTGTTCCTCCTGATCAGATGGTCAACCAAAGTTTTTATCTGGAAGTTTTGTGAAGGTTATGTTTTGTGGAAGAAATGTCCTGAGTTGTGGCAAATAGGCGATTGGTTCTTCTACCATGACAGCACTCCTGTCCACACTGCACTGAGTGTTCAGCAATTTTTGACCAAAACCAGCATGACCAAAACCCATGCCCCACCGGTAGAAGTACTAAAAGGCATCCAAATTGACATGTTCAAAAACTGTTTTGAGCAGTGGAAAAAAAATCTCAATAGGTATATTGCATCAAACAGAGAGTACTTTGAAAGTGACTGAAGTTTAAACAAGTAAGAATAAATACCCAATTTTTTTATCAATAAATTCTGGGGGTGTCTTGGTCTCCCCTCGTATTTCTTATTCTGTGAATTGTCTATTCTTTGGCTTGACCTTAGACTACTTTTCCATTGGGCTATTTGTCTTTTTCTTAGTGTCTTAGAGGAGCTCTTATGTGTCAGAGATAATATTTGTATATTAAAATATTTTTTGATAGTTTGTCATTTATCTTTTGAAAAAAAATTTGTTTTTTCTGGTCATTGTACAGGTAATAATCTTTCCATTACTATATCAAGTTTTTATTTAATACTTTTCTAGCTCAGAATTGCAAACACATTTGCTCACATTTCCTAATGTTTTTATGTACTTTAATCTTTCTGGAAGTGACTTTGGGAAACAACTATAGTAAAATCCAGCTTTATAGTTTTTAAAAATAGCTAGTTATTTAAATGCCATTTATTGAACAATTTATTTTCTCCTACCTATATGAAATGCTATTTTTGTAAATTACTAAATTATCAGGAATACTTAATTTTTTTTAATATCTCTTCTATTTCTTTCATTTCTGTTTCTATTTCTTTCATATCTTGGCCAGTACACAGAATTTTAGTTAGTGTATCTTTATAATGATGATACATTTTATTTGAGTAAGTCATTCTTCTTCTTTGCAGTATTTTCTGGCTATTTTAATATTCTTATTCTCAGTGTTTTATTATGGCTTTACCCTCCACCAAAAAATACTTGCTTTAATTTGGAATAGCATTGGATTTGTAGATTAATTTAGGAAGAACTGACGTATTGAGGCTTTTCATTGGAAAACAAGTACTTTTTATTTATTATTCAAGTCTTATTTATGTCTGTGGTTTTATAATTTTCTTATGTTCTAGCCATTTCATTAACATTTTTTAAAGTACAAAATAATGCCCAGTTATAGTCATGTGCCACTTGTTCGGTTAACGATGGACCACATGTGTGATGGTGATTCCATAAGATTATAATGGAGCAGAAACATTTCTATGGCCTAGTGATGTGGGAGCCCTCCAAGCCATTATGCTATATTGTTGCCTTGCATTTTGCATCTACAAACATATTAACTCTAAGATACATTTTTTTTTTTTACTATTTTTCACTGAAGATTAAAGATATTTTAAATAGTAAGAGAAAAAAAGCCTTATTTTATCCATTTGGTTGTCATTTCTGGTACCCTTAACACTTTTGTCTAGATCTAGATTTCTTTCTGATGTCATTTTCTTTTCTTTTCTTTTTTTTTTTTTTATTTGAGTTGGAGTATCACTCTGTTGCCCAGACTGGAGTGCAGTGGCCACTCCTGGCCACCGCAGCCTCGACTTGCTGGGCTCCGGCGATCCTCCCGCATCAACCTTCCGAGTAGCCAGAATTACAGGTGCGCTACCACGCCCAGCTGATTTTTTGATTTATTGTAGAGATGAGGTCTCACTGCCCAGGTGGGTCTCGAACCCGCGGGCTCAGGCAATCCACTCACTTCAGCCTTCCAAAGGAGCGGGATTACAGGCATTTTTTAAACAGAGTATTTTAACAATAATATTTAAATACTTCTAAAGATACGAATAGACTTAAAATTTTTTTGAAAATACTTTTTCTGGCAGAATCACTTGCTCTGTATATTCATGTAGTCCTCAGCCCTTTGATGCTGATTTTTCTCAATTGTTTAAGTTATTCTTGGCTTTTTATTTATATTTATGTTTGAAGGACTGCTTGCTCAATATAGGTGGCTGGCTTGCATTTTAAAAAATTAATAGCCTTTATTTTTCAGAGCAGTTTTAGGTTTACAGGAAAATTGTGCAGAAAAGTACAAAGGGTTTCCATACAGGTACTCTGTCTCCCTTCCCCAGTTTCCCTATTACTAACATTTTGCATTAGGTAAATTTGTTATAATTTATGAACCCAAGTCAATACATTATTATTAATTCAACTAAATAGTTTACATTAGGTTTAACTCTTTGTATTGTACAGATAGTTGGGTTTTTGCCTTACAGGTACATAATGTCATATATCCACCATTACAGTGTTAAACAGAATAGTTCAGCTGCTCTAAAAATACCCTGTGCTCCACACTAATTCCCCTCCCCTTCCCTGCTGAATCCTTGGATTCTATTAATTTTTTTAATATTTTCTATAGTGTTTGCCTTTTTCATAATGTCGTATGGTTGGAATCATACAGTATGTAGACTTTAGACTCTGCAGACTGACTCCTGGTTTCTGTTGCTCCACATCCTCACCAGCATTTGGTGTTACCAGCATTTTGGATTTTAGTCATTCTAAAATGACTAAAAATTTATTGTATCTCATTGTTTTAATTTGCAACTCCCTAATGCCATGTGATAATATTGGTTGTTTTTTCATATGTCTATTTGCCTTCTGTATATCTTCTTTAGTGAGATGTCCAGATCCTTTATCCAATTTTATTTAGTCAGGGTCTCACTTTGTTGTCCAGGCTGGAATGCAGTAACACTATCACAGCTCACAACCTTGACCTCCTAGGTGCTGGCAATCCTACTTCTTAATTTCCCAAAGTGTTGGGATTACAGGCGTGAGCCCCTGCACCCGGCCTCTTTGTCCAGTTTTTAAGTGGGTTGTTTATGTCTTGTTGTGTTGTAAGATTTTTTAAAAATCTGTTTTTGAAAAAATTCCTTTATCAGATGTGTGCTTTGCATATATTTTCACCCAGTCTTGTGGCTTGTCATTTCATTCTTTTATCAATGTCTTTCTCTAAAAGGAAGTTTTTAATTTTAATGAATTTATTAAATTTATTAATTTGTTAATTTTACTTTTTATAGAGTAATCATGTTTTGATATTTTATCTATAAAAAAAAATCATCACCAACCCCAGGGTCACCTAGGTTTTCTCTTATATTCTAGAAGTTTTATAGTTTTACATTTGACATTTAGAGCTTTGATCTATTTTGAGTTAATTTCTGTGTAAGATGTAAGGTTAGTGCCTAGAATTTATTTATTTGTTTGTTTGTTTATTTGTTTATTTTGTATGTGGATATCTAGTTTTTCACCACTTAGTGAAAAGAGTATTGTTCTTTATCCATTGGATAGCCTTTACTCCTCTGTCAAAGTTCAGTGTATTATATTTGTATGGGTCTGCTTCTGGGCTTTCTGTTTTGTTTCACTGATATATTTTGTCTCGTTGCCTGTTCTGTAAGTGATACCACACTGTCCTGAAAACTGTAGTCCACTGACGTTCTGATTCTTCAGCAATGTGTCTACTATTCTGGGTCTTTTTTTTTTTTTTTTCATATTTTTCAGTTTGTTGATATCTACAAAATAACTTGCTAGAATAACTTGCTAGAATTTGATTAGGATATTATTGACTGTAGATATTTGTGGAAAACTGACATCTTACTAGTACTGAGTTTTTCTGTCTATAAATATTAAATATCTCTATATCTTTGATTTCCTTTATCAGAATTTTGTGGTCATTTACATCTTGTACATATTTACTAGATTTATGCTAGGTGTTTCTATTCTTTTGGTACTAATGTCAATGGTACTATGTTTTTAATTTCAGATTTTAGTTGTTTATTGCTGGTACATAGGAAAGCAGTTGGCTTTGTATATTAACTGTGTATCCTACAACCTTGCTTCATATAATAGCTTGCTAGTTTAGAAAATTTTTGTTTGAGTCTTTGAGATTTTTCTACATAGATAATTGTGACTCTGCAGTTTTATTTCTTCCTTTTCAATATGTATACCTCTTACCTTTTTAAAAAATTGCATTAGCTAGTACTTCTAAAATGATGTCGAATGGGAGTGGTAAGAGGGAACATTCTTGCTTTGTTCCCAATATTATGGGAGAAAGCATTAAGTATGGTGTTAGCTGTAGGTTATTTATAGATGTTCTTTATCACGTTGAGGAAGTTCTATTCCTGGAGTTTTAAAAATTATGAAAGGAAGTTGGATTTAGTCAGAAGCTTTTTTTTGCGTATATTTATATGATCATAATTGTTTTTCTTCAGTTTGTTAATATGGTTGGTTACATTAGTTGATTTTTCACTGTCAAGCCAACCTTGCATACCTGAAATAAATTTCTTTTGACAATAGTGCATAATTCTTTTTATATATTATTTAATTCAATTTGCTAATCTTTTGTTGATTTTTGCATCTTTGTGGGAGATACTGGTTTGTTATTTTTCCTTTTTGTTAGGTCTTTGTCTGGTTTTGGTTAGCTTAATGCTGACCTTACAAGTTGTGAAGTGTTGCTTTTGCTTCTATTTCTGGAAGAAACTGTAGAAATTTGTATCATTTATTTCTTAAATGTTTAACAGAATTCACCAGTGAAACTTCTGGGCCTGGTGTTTGTTTTTGTTTTTGTTTTCGTTGTTTTTTTGTTTTTGTTTTTGTTTTTTTGAGTTGGAGTCTCACTCTGTCGCCCAGACTGGAGTGCAGTGGCCGCTCCCGGCCACCGCAGCCTCGACCTGCTGGGCTCCGGCAATCCTTCTGCCTCAGCCGTTCAAGTAGCCGGAATTACAGGCATGCGCTACCACGCCCGGCTGATTTTTTTATTTACTGTAGAGATGAGGTCTCGCTGCCCAGGCGGGTCTCGAACCCGCGGGCTCAGGCAATCCACTCACCTCAGCCTCCCAAAGGCACGGGATTACAGGCTGAGCCACCGAGCCCGGCTTGTTTTTGTTTTATTTGCTTTGGAAGATTATTAATTATTGATTCAATTTTTGAAATAGTCATAGACATATTTAGATAGTTGAGTTCTTGTGTGAATTTTGGTAGATTGTGTCTTTCCAGGAATTGGTCCATTTTATTTACATTACCAAATTTGTGTACATAAAGTCCATAATTTTGGGGGTGGGGGGATCAGTAGTGATAACTCTTTCATTTGTGTAAGTAATTTGTGTCTTCTTTTTTACTTGGTTAGGCTGGTTAGAAGTTTATTAGTTGTTTTTTTTTCATTTTTATTCCTATTTTTAATTGTATTAATTTCTGCTATAATTTTTCATCTGCTTCCTTTTGGTTTAATTTTATTTTTCTAGTTTCTTAAATTAGAAGCTTAAGCTATTGACTTTAGATTTTTTTTTTTTGCCTTTAATTTATTTGTCTTTACATCAAAATGGAGCCTGTGTTTAATGCACCTAATGATTATGATCTTTTTCCTATTTTTGAGAAAGTCCTAGAAAAATCTGAGACTTTGTAACTTTTATTTGATTGAAACATATTCTGAATGATCATAATCTCATTAAGGGAACCCAAAGTAATGCTCATAGTATATGCGAATTCAATAACTGTTTATCAAATGTAACAGTCAGAAATTCACTATTAGAAAAACCTAGAAATCTGGGAATTGTTTTAATATGTGTACCTACATATGTACTGGTAGGAAGACTCATTTTAGTGCTACATTTTGAATTGATATTGTGTTGTTGTATCTCTTTATTCTTTATAGCCTTAAACCAACCTGTTCATTTTTAAAAACAAGAATTTTTCACAGAATGCTAGGAAACAGCTTGAAGTAATCCAAAAAAATTATGTAATACACAGCTGTGAGACTTGGAAAAAAAGACTCTGATAGCAGTCAAGTGACTTATTTAAAAAATAACTTTTCTTTCTCATTAAAATTATAGTACTCATTATTAGAGATTTCGTTCTACACTGTCCAGTATGATACTTGGTAGCCACTAGCCTTTATGTGGCTTTTGAGCAACTGTAATGAAGTTAAATCAATTTGAAATGTTCAGTAAGTATGAAATACAGACTGGATTTCTGAGGCTTAGTAAGATATTCGTTAATATTTTTATATTCATTAGATGTTGAAATGGTGGGATTTTAAATATATTCAGTTAAATAAAATATATTAGAATTAATTTTACTTTATTTACATATTGGCTACTAAAAATTTGAAATTGCTTATTTGGCTTACATTATATTTCTGTTGGTTAGTGCAGACTTATGTACTTCACAGAATAAAAATGATAAAAGTGAAAATTATCTGTGAACTTCACCACCCAGAAATAACACCTCTTAACATTTTTGTACAAATCCTTCCAGGTTTTGTTTTGCGTGAATTACTGAATAATGACTACACACATATGAACTTATTCTCAGCAAAAACACCCCCGCAGGCACAGACATTAATTTTTATGGTCATTGCTTTGTGTCAGCAAGTGTATCATTATTAATGAACATGCTATATGGATTTGCCAATTCCCTAGTGGTAGGACAGTGTTGTGGTTGTTTCTTTCTACTCTCACCACCCCTCCTACACACACAATTCTCACAGACTTGATCTGTTATTTTACGATGATAATTTCCAAGAAATAGTTTTCTTCAGTTAAAAGGAAAGCACTCTTTACATTTGATTTTGCCTTACCAAATTGCCCTTGTCAATAATTTGTACCTTTTATAATGATAATCTAGTGTGTCCTTTGTAGTTCTTGAACGTGCCCAGTCCCCATACAGCGTTAAACAAATATAAGTAGGATTTTTTGTATTTAATTTCATTTTAAAAGTTCCAAATTTTAAAATGTGATTTTTGTGAATACTAGGCATGATTTTTCTAAGATTTTTTGTGACTTCTCAACTTGAAAATGCAAGTGAATGAATGAGAGGAGAATATAACAATGTGTTTTACAATTAAGCTTATGTTATCTCCCTTGTAAAATGAGGTTGATTTCTTTTCATATAAAGCAAACAAGAAGGTTACATTAATATTTGTTTTTAATAGGAACTTTCTTCCTAATTTACCTTGCTATCTTGAAACAAGATTGTGTCAAACATAAGAAATCAGTAGTGTTTAGTGGTTTACCTTAACACTGCTTCACATTAAGGTTCTTTTTTCACTTAAAAATGGTAGAATATAATTTATATGTAATAAAATACACAGATCTTAAATATCTACTTTGATGAATTTTGGCAAGTGAAACACAGTGTAACCAGTACTTCAGAAATAAGGTTTAGGATATCTGTAACTCCTCAGAAAGTTCTCAAGTCCCTATTCAGCCAGTTACTTTCTAATCTCTGCCTCTGCCTTGAGACTGCTCTGTCCTTGGCAATCGCTTTCTGATTTCTGTCATTATCACTTAGTTTTGGCCTATTCACTCAGTGTGTTTTTGTTTCATCTGTGTTACTGCATACGTGCTCATTTTTTTTATGGGTCAGTAGTGTTCCATTGATGAACATACCACAGTTTATCTATTAATATTTGCCTATTAACATATTTGAGTTTCCAGTTTTTTACTATTATGAATGAGTCTCTTGTGAGTGACTTATTTCACAGAATGCTAGGAAACAGCTTGAAGTAATCCAAGAAAATTATGTAATTTTTTTACATAATCTGTGCAAGTTTTTGTGTGTATGTGACACATTTTTATTTGAGGGGGAAAATACCTGAGAGAGGAATTACATTGTCATTGGGAAGATATATATTTATCTTTATAAAACTTTTATTTTTTTGTTTGTTTTTGTTTTTGTTTTTGAGTTGGAGTCTCACTCTGTTGCCCAGACTGGAGTGCAGTGGCTGCTCCCGGCCACCGCAGCCTCGACCTGCTGGGCTCCGGTCAGCTTTCCAAGTAGCTGGAACTACAGGCACGCGCTGCCACACCCGGCTAGTTTTTTGATTTATTGTAGAGATGAAGTCTCACCAAGTTGCCCAGGCGGGTCTCGAACCCACTGGCTCAGGCAGTTCACTCACCTCAGCCTCCCAAGGCGCAGGATTACAGACTGAGCCACTGAGCCTGGCTATAAAACTTTTAGATAGTGCTCCAAGTGTCTTTACAATTTTTGCACTTCCACCAACAATGCATGAGACTTCACTTGTTCCACATCTTCTCCAGCATTTGGTGTGGCCAGTCCTTTTGATTTTGATAATTTTAGTGGATATGAAAGGGTGACTCACTGTAGTTCTTATTTACATTTCCTAATGATATTCCTTGACCTTTCATGCACTTATTGATCATTTGTGTATTTTTGTTTTTTATGTAGCTTTTTAGTTATTTTGCTCGTATATCTAGTGTTTTTTGTTTTGTTTTGTTTTTGAGTCAGGTCTCACAATGTAATCCAGGCTGGAGGACAGTGGGATGATGATCAGGGCTCACCACAGCCTCCCAAGTAGCTGGGACTACAAGTGTACACCACAATGTCTGGCTAATTTTTTATTTTTGTAGAGAGGCAATCTTACTATGTTGCCTAGGCTGGTCTCGAACTCCTGGGCTTAAACAGTCCTCCTGCCTCGGCCTCCCAAAGCGCAGGGATTACAGACTTGAATCATTATATGTGAACCTCCCTTGTTTGCTGTTTATTAATAATTTGTAGGGATACTTTATGTCAGATATGTCCAACCTGTGGCCTGTGGGCCACGTGCAGCCCAGGACAGTAGTAATGCAACCCATTTTGTGTAAAAATCATGTGTTTTTTAGTGTTTTTTTTTCTTTGTGACCCCACGCGTGTTCCATTTTTGAAGTTCACAATCATGCCTTACTCATGACATTGCTCTTTGGCAGCACATACATTCGTGAACGAATGTTTTCAATTGGGAAGCATACAAAGAACAAAATTTGAACAAACAATTTTGACGAGCACCTTGATAACTCACTAAGAATTGTGACAACTTCCATCGCACTAGACATTTAATAGATTAGTTTAACAAGGTCAAATTTCCCACTAGTTTTATATTGCTCTCATTTTTCTAAACTTTATAATAAAAAATATTTAAGAAAAGAAGTCTTCTTTTGTGTGTGTGTGTATTTGTGTGTATATGTATATGTGTGTATACACTATGTTATATAATATATGTGCAGCCCAAGACAATTCCTCTTTACTTGATGTGGCCCAGGGAAGCCAAAAGGTGGACATCCCAGATATATATTTATATATTTTTCCCCCCAATCTGTGGCTTGCCTAATTATTTTTTAATGATGTCTTTCATGGGCTGGATTTTTTAGTGTTGATGAGGACTAATTTATATATATTTTTTCCTTTTCTGGAAAATCCTTTTTGTAATCTAAGAAATTTTGGCCAATGCCAAGGTCACAGTGAAGTTTTTTGCTTCTAGAAATTTTGTGGTTCTAACTTTTTATGTTTAGGCTTCTTGTTCATCTCTAATTGTCTATTGTTGTTGTTATATCAAGTGCAGAAAGGGTCATATGAGATATCATGAATATTTTCTTTACAGGCTCATTTTTTTCCCCCACATAGTTACCAATTTGATACAACATCATTTGTTAAAAAAAACTTTATCTTTCATCATTGAATTGACTTGGAGCCTTTTCCTAAATTTGTTGACCCTGTATGTTTGAATCTGAGTCTAACTTGTCCCATTAATTTGTTTTTCTAGTCTTATGCCAATATAATATTGATTTTATTATTGTACATTTATCATAAATCTTAAAATCAAGTATGATGAGCCAACTGTTTCTCTTTTGAAGATTGTTTAACTGCTCTAGGTCCATAGACTTTGCGTTTAAATTTTAAAATGAGGGTTTTACACTTCTTCCAAAGAGTTTGCTGGGATTTTTATTGGAATTGTGTTAATCTGTGGTCAATATAAGGACAATGTGTATTATAACATTATTGAGTTTTCCTATCCATGAACATAACATATATTAGTATTTATTTTTGGGAATTTGTTTTTCTGTGATATTGTAAGTGGTACTTTAAAATTTTATTTCTAATTGCTATTTCCAGCATATAAAACTATACTGTATCAATTGTTTCCTCCAACCTTGCTAAATTTTACTAATTAGTTCTAAGTAGCTTTTTTTTGGTAGATTCTGTAGTATGTGTATGTGTGTGTGCCAAAACCTGGGATTCTATAGCATATTTTATGTACATAACCATGCCTTGTGTGAATAATGCCAGTTTTACTTTTTTTTCCCCTCATCTTTATGCCTTTTATGTATTGTTCTTAGTTTGGATTTCTAATACAGTATTGAATATAAATGATAGTAATAGACATCCTGGCCTTGTTCTTGACATTTATGGGGAAAACAGGATTTTTTTTATAGATGCTCTTTTTCAGATTGAGTGAAGTGCTCTTCTGAATGTAGTTTGCTGAGAGCTTTTATCGTGAGTGGTTGTTGAATTTTGTCAAATGAATTCCCATTATGTATTGAAATGATCTTTTTTTTTTCTTCATTCTATGAATGTTGGTGATATGCATGGATTTAAAAATGTTGAGTTAACCTTGCATTTCTGTGTTAAATCCAGTTGGTCTTGGTTACTTTTTATGAATTGCTGTATTTAACTTGCTAACATTTTGGATTTTCACGTCCATATTCATGAGTGATATTGATCTAAAATTTTCTTTTCTTGTAATATCTTTGTTTTGTTAGCAAGGTTTTGCTTACAGTTAATGCTGGCTTTATAGGACCTTTAAACAATATTCTTCAGGTCTCTAGCTAGTATTTAATAAGAGTGAAATTATGTTTTTAAAAAACACTAATGTGTTTATCTCCTTTCTTGTGATCAAAATTAACTATTAAGGATTCTTACAGAGTTAATTTTCAGTTAGAGTTTTTAGTTTAGGGAAGGAATTGAAATCCTATTTGTCCCATTTAGAGGGTAAATGGGACATTTAATTTAAATATTTTTCTGCACTGAGACACAATACAGTGGTTAACAGTATGGGGTCTATAGTAGGCAAATCTGGGAATAGTTATAATGGGTTATAAACCCTTTTCCAACAGTTGCTACCTCTGACAATGGGCAAGTTACTAAATCACGGCTCAGTTTTTATTTCTTCTTGCATGAAGTTGATTCCTTCTAGGGTTGGTATTAAATAAGAACATACAAGTAAAGTTCTTAGTGCTGTGCCCGATGCCAAGTATCCAGTTCTGGACAGTTGATATTAATATTTTTTATCTGGGATTCTGATGAGGAAAAAGACATTAAGTATTTCAAGAAAGTGGTTTGGTTTTCTTTTTTAAAAAAATATTCAAATGTCCTGGAAGTTATTTCCTCCTTCTGTGTTCACTTGACTTATTGGCCTTGATGGACTTTGAAAATTTGTGGAGAAGTACATTCTTTTAAAAACTGTATATTGACTTTGTTGTGTTTTCTTGCTCCCAAACTTTTATGATGGAAACTGGTGGATGCAAATTCCTGTGGTGTGTGGCACTTAAAATAGGATGGGGCTGTGTTAACTGAGGTTTTTTACCATATCATATAAATATTTATGATTAATTAAAAAGTGCCAGGAAGAAAATTGTCATTCTTCTTAAAATAATTTTAATGCCACAGGTTAGCATTTTCTACCCTTTTGAAAACTTATTTAAGATAATTTAAATTTTGATAATACAGCAGCAGTGAATATGATTCTAAGAAAGGCATTCCTTTAGGTTCATTTTAGTAAGTGAGTGAATGCAAAATGGATGTAAAATACTGTACTGTGGGCTAAGTAATGGTTGAAGAGTACATGACCCTTGTTTTAGCAGGCAAACAGTGTATTGGTGAAGCAGACCCCACATAGGAATCTATAATAAGTCACTTAATAAGTGCTTCATTGGATGAATACATGAAATGTTATGCAAATATGGAGAGGGAGAAGTATTTGCTTGAGGAAATTAAGAAAAAAAATTGATCAAGAATGTGATATTTGAATGACATATATGGAGCTTAAAAAGTTTCCAACATGATATTCCCACAGAGGGAATACCACAAGCTGAGAAGTACTGGTATGTTTGTGGGTCTACAGCTTATTTGACTGCTAACTGTGCTATGTATTGAGTTAATAACAAGATATAAGTGAGAAAGTATTGACTGCCTCAGACCAAGAATGAGCTTGAAAACTTGAAGAAGAATTTGGACCTTATTTTTATCAAATAGGAACCTGTTACGTTTTTGAACATTAATCTATGAAAGGAACCTGTTACATTTTTTAACATTATCTACTGAAAGGCAATTGGCAAGAATTTATGAAGCAGAATAAAACAAAGACAGAGTGTCCTCTTAGGAGGACTTTTAGAGTACTTAAGGCCAAAGTAGGGTGTAAATTTCAGCTCTCATTCATATACTCATGCATAAAACATATAATACAATAAAGAAATGTGTCATTTCCCATTGAATTCCATTAAGATTTCACAGGTATGAGAATATACATAATATGTGCTTTAAGAAATGTGTTGTTAGTTAAGGTTCTTTTTGTACAGATAATATAAACTATTTCTGGTTGGCTCAAGCAAAAAGGAATTTATTGGCTACCAGAGTGGAATCCTAAACAGAATTGAACTGTAAAGCTTCAGGGACAGCAGGAGGCTGGGAAGCTCTGAGAAAAACAGCAAGAGTCAGTGAAACTTCTCTCAGCTCCTGGCTTCTTTTCCCCTAACCCATCAGGCCTGTGCCTCAGTTTGGAATTCCAAATTCCTGTTAGAGGATCTTAATTTAATTGATTGAGCTTAGCACAAGTGCTTGTCCCTGGAGAGAGGCAGTGAATCACTAACATTGACGATATGGGGGTGGAAAGCAGGCCGTGACTGCAAGGTGGGTTTGTCATGTTATACAAGCCAGCAAAACCCTATTAAATATAGTCCATGATTATTAATTTGGTTTCTCACTGACGTAAACCCGCTCTGATGCTATTGTTTAAAATATTTATTCTCTACTGAAGTGGTTTGTAAGTCACAACTTAGATCCTAAATTTGCAGGCAGTAAAGGTGTGAGGCTGTCTTTCTTGTGTTTGGAAGGTTGGGCATTTTTCTAGTTCTCTGTCTTTTAATTGACCAACTTGCTGAAGATAAAAGAAATCACTAACTTCTGTAACCTGGTAATAGAGCTTTAAAATGATCTGATTGTAAGTATCACAATTGATAAATCTAATCATATGACTATCATAGTAATTAACTTTTAATAAGTGTATATAACACTATGCAATGTTCTAATCACTTTGGTGTTATTTCATTTAATTCTTATAACCCTGTAATAAAGGAATTGTTTGGAATACATTACATTTATTAACTAAACAAAGCTAGTAATGTTCTCATTTTATAGATGAAAAAACAGGGATAGAGTAGTTCAGTAATTGCTTGAAATCACATAGCTAATAAGTATTGGAATGTATCCCAGAATCTGTGCTTCCAGTCATCACCCTGTTCTTCCCTGGGACATCCCTAATTCTTTGCCCTCACTTGTGTCTACTCAGAATTTAGGTCTCCCTTACCAGCCTTCCCAGAGCACTTTTATTCTTGCTTCTATTTTGGCAGTTACATCGTACTTTGGTTTTTTTTTTTGTTTTTTTTTTTTTAGCATATCTCCTTTACTAGGCTATTAACTCCTTGAAGACAGGGACCAAATCTCAATTCTCTTTTCTGCACATAATAAATATTTGTCAAATTGAATTATTGCATTCTTCAAATTTAGTCTCTATGTTAGCTAGATATTTTGTGAATAAATATGATTTTGTCAGTTATTTTTATTATGAACATTTCTTTGTATAATGATCATAACTTTGACCTTCCCTTAACTGTATAAATTCTGTATCTTGTTTTAAAGAAGTATTTGCATAAGATCTTGTCCCTGGGAACTCCCAGAGCATTATTGTCCAATAAAACTTCTTATGATGTGTCCAGTATGGCAGACATCTGTGATATTGAGCATTTGAAATACAGCTAGTACGAGTAAGGAAACTGCATTTTTAACTTAATTTCAGTAGCTGCGTATGGCTAGTGGCTACCTTATTAGGCAATGCACCTCCAGAGAGCAAAAAGAAGAGAGAGTCCAGAACTTCACAGTACTTTCCCAGAGCTGAAGTTTAACTGGAGAGGAGAGTTACAGCAGAAAAGGTCTATGTGGACTCAAAGTGAAGTATCCCCAAGTAATTTATATGTTTTTTAAAATGTAGCACATTTAAGTTATTGAATGTGTACATGAGTTCTAAGGGTCACCCTTTCTGCTTAGATACAGTCATCGACTTGCTGTTTTTGCCTTTACAGTGCATAATGTAATTTTTAGAGAGTAGTGTTATAGTATGTAAAGTCCTTACATTCTTCCTCTCCCCCCTTGATTTATTCATGGTAAAGTGTTTCAGAAGAAAAATAATATGAACTACTTTTTAATACAGTCTATTCCTTGGTTGCCATTGAACACCTAATTATGCATGTTAGTTGAGTTTCAGTAATAATAACTGGAGTTAGAAATATTGATTTTATACAGTTTGAAGAAAAGTTGCCTTTGGAAACTAGCAGTTAAGCTTCCTGAGAAAGTATAAACCTAGTTTGTTGAATAAACAATTTATTATTCAAATTACTAACTAGCTCATTATTGTTTTACACCTCAATTTAAGTCTCCTAAATTGCGAATAAAATGTAATGAGAAAAATAAGAAAGGTTCTTGCCTTTTTTTTTTCTTTTTGCCTAATTCTTATGCATAATGTATGGGAGGAGTCTCAAATGTTTGCTTAAAGTCCTTAGTTAGGTTGTGTGTTGAATTTAAACTGTTACTTGTAAAAAAAAAAAAAAGTTCTTACTTTTCCTCATGCCTTCAGATTCTCATACTTTGTTCATTTGCTCTCAGATTAACCTGCCCTTTGCATGTTTCCCCCTCACCTTGATTGCACATGTGAAAGTCAAGAAAATTAAATGTGCTTATTTATATAATATGTACATACATCCCTGTAGCTATCCTTAAATGCTTAGATAATTAAGAGTTGCAGAATATACAGAGGGTGCCAAAAAATGTATACACATTTTAAGAAATGAAAAACTGTATTAAAATTGTAATAGTTAATATATACCAATAACAAAAGATGAGTGCAAGTCACATTTAACTTCTACAGTTACAAGAGTGTAACTCAACACTCAAAGTGGTTACCATCAGCGTCTAGACACTTCTGATTACAGCAACCTAAAAGTTTAGCTATAGATAACTCTCTTAAAATGTGTATACATTTTTTGATACCCCCTGGTAGAATATCAAATATGGAGGACAAAACCAGTTTAATTTTAAATTTCCTTATCTTAATTAATTGTTTAAGGCACCAAGAGAAAGTTTGTAAAATAAACCATAAACTGTGGCATTCTTTATAGACATAGGCATTCTCTCTGTAATTGCCAAAGTTTGCTTCAAATTATGTGTTTTTTTTCCTGATATTGTGTACAAATGATAGCATGCTCTACTCTTCCTTTTTTATATCTTACTTTTTCACATGGCAGTATGTCTCATCTATCTTTTCTTTTTATTATTATTTAAAGAGCCTCTTTATATTTTTTTAGCAATTGTGTAGTATCCTGTTGTATGGCTGAACTATGGTTACTTAATGAGCTGAGTGGGTGCTTTTCTTGATGATCTAGAAAATTCCAGTTGTTTGAGTAGTTTTGAGTAAGTTTAAGGTTCTGAAGATTTGAATTAGTAAGTGTAAGATTTAAAATACTTAATGATTTTGATAGAAGTGTTTCTAAAATGTATTACTTCTTTACCTGGTTTAGTTAAATAGACCTGACACATTACCAAACTTATTTTAATTCTTACATGATAAAGTAGATTGCCTTTATTAACATTTGGGGTACCATGTGCTATATTTTCTTGCTCCAAAGAATACAAATTGTCTTATCCTGCTGTGTCTTCTAAATTTATTCATTCTTGACTATGGTGAGACTTGACTTTTAGGGTTATTGCTGGCTAGTTATAGCTAATTTTCACACTACTGTATTACACATATTTATTTTATTTCTATATCATAAACTTATATTAATGTATATTGTGTAATATTGTATTATAATTATACAATATTATATAATGTATACTGTAACATACATTAATATAAGTTTATGATATAGAAATATAAAAAATATTGTGTCATCTTTGATTCTATAATATTTCTCATCCCTGCAAATTGTTAGAAACTTTTACTTTAGTGCCTTGTAGACTTGTTACTATTCCATTTCACATAAGTAATATTGTTTAAGTAATGCTGGCCTATATTTTCTGAGAATGTGGAGTAGACTGGTGAGAATTTTTGGCAGCTCTGCTGTTGAGGAAGCACTACACCAGACTTACTTCCAGGATAGTTATTACTAGTATCTGTACCTTCTAACATGAAAATCTCTGTACTAGCTATTTCAGAGACCATAATTTTTCCTGTTCAAGGTCTTCTCCCCTTCAGTGAAATTGTTTCCCAGCATATTTGCTTCTTATTGACCTTCTTGATTCTATTTTTCATCTTTTTTAACATTTCCTATCCAGTCAAAAAATGTTTAACCCAACCATTTGTATAGTTTGAAAATACCTATTTACCTAACCAAACTTATGTTGCTTTTCCTCATAAGTAGTAGACTATGACAGTAGGTTAAGTGTTAACATTTTTGCTTGTTTTTAATGTTACCAATTATATAATTGCATGCTGTGTGCCTGCTGTTGTGTTAGGTGAGTATAGAAATAAGATAGAATCCTATCTTCAAGGAGTTGACAATCGGCTGAGGAGATCTAAGCGAACAGATTATAATACAGTAACTGCTATAATGAAGGTGCCTAGCTACTGTGAGCACTCAATGGATAGGCCTTTGTCTCTGAGCGAAGGAAAGTGGGGAGAGGTTTCCATAGATGACACCTGATCTGAGATCTGAGGGGTAACAGAGTTACCTAGGTAAAAGGGTAAAAGAGGGTGCTTCACTTTTGGGAGCATGGATTTTGACATGGAGGATCAGGTTATAAGAGAATAACTTCTGAGACAGTCCCATGTGTCTTCAGTATATAATGTGATAGATGACAACTAGGCTTCACATGCATTTTTTTTATGATTGGAAACACATTGTTTTCCCCATCATTTTGCTAACATTCTGCACTGATCAGACCACATATAAAATATTGACTTCATTTTAAGAAGGATGGCCAAACTAACAAGGAATTCCTAAACTAGGTCAGATGAAGGATGACTAAAATAAATTTTACCTGAAAAAGTGATAACCTGAGAAGTAGGATTTTGGGGGGACGTCTCTGTGTAAGTGAAAATATGATTGACAATACACAGAAATAAGCGTACTGTACTTCAAGTTGTGAGCTTTCCATTACAGCAAGCATTTAAGCAAGTGTTATGTAATCATCTGTTAAGAATGTTATATGAAGGATTCTTACATTTAATGTAGAAAAATCTCCTCCTTCTCACACAGACATTAGTATTTCCTATCTTATTTAGTGGTTGTTTAAACTTGCTTGATCTCCATTTTCTTAAGTGGATAAGATCCCTGTATGTTCAAGGGTTATTTCATTAAGTGTGGTTTGGCAAAATAAATATATTGACTTAGATAGTTTGTTTTCTTCATAAGCAGAATTCTGTTGTTCTGACTGATGCATCATTTTCTCACCCCAGGCAAGGCTGATCCAGGTTTTGTGGCCTGAAGCTTATACAGTTTGGTGGGATTCTCCTTAAGAAAAAGAATACAGAATTAGGTATAAGAGTGAATGTTTATTTAGTGTGAGGAAGATCACAACAAATACAAAATATTATAAAAGTCACAAAAATTTTTTAAAGGCTTATTGTTATTATAACTTATTACTGTTACTGTTAATTAGCTTACATGCCTCTTTGGTACTTTTCCTACCTGTTGTGGCCACATTTCATTGCTTGCTTCTTTATATGACAATTTTATATTTTCTATAGAAAGATTCTTTTCTCAAACAGTTTGGAGATTTCCCAAAGAACTAAAAGTAGACTGACTATTTGACCCAGCAATCCCACACTGGATCTGTACCCAAAGGAACACAGATCACTCACTCTGCCAGAAAGACACCTGCATGTGCATGTTTTTTGCAGCGCTGACCACGATAGGAAGAACATGGAACTATCCTAGGAGCCCATCAGTGGTGGACTGGATAAGGAGTGTTACATATACACTAGAGAATACTACGTAGTCATAAAAAAAAGAACAAAATTATGTCCTTTGCAGTAACATGGATGCATCCTGAGCAAATTGTCACAGAAACAGAAAACTGAATACCACATTTTCTCCCTAATAAGCAGGAGCCAAACAGTGTATACACATGTGCCCAAGGATGGGAACAACAGACACTGGAGCACTCCTACATGGAGGAGAAGAGGGAGGGGATGAGGGTTGCAAAACTACCCACTGGATACCATGAATACCACCTGGGTTATGGGTCTCAGTAGAAGGCCAAGCCTTACTGTCACAAAATATTCCTATGTAACAAACCTACACATGCACCCCCTGCATCTAAAAAAATTAAATAAATAAGTGTTTCCTCTTGCACAAGACCTGACAAGTTACAGCCCGTGGACCAAATGCAGCCTTCTTATTTTTGTAAATAAAGTTTTCTTGCAACACGGGCATTTCCACATTATCTATGGCTGTTTGTGTATGCTTTAGCAGCTGAGTTGAGAAAGACCATATGGCCCTCAAAGCCTAAAATATTAACTATCTGTCCCTTTACAGAAAAAGGCTCCTGCTCTAACATATTTGCTTAGAAGTTATTTATTATTCATAGTTATAAATCTGAAAGTTTTAAAAACCAATCACTAGTAAGACCACAACTGCAATTTCCTTCTCGTCTTGCCTGAGGAGAACTTTAGATCTCGTTTGGTGGACCACTGCCCCTATCCCAGAAGTGTCCATGAAGTTTGGTCATCATATGTTAACACCCAATAGGAGCTGGGCAACACTCATTCATATCCTTTTCCTTGTGTTTAAAGATTGGGTCTGGATGCATCAAGTGGTCCAAGAGAGAACTTATTGCTGGGAGTTGGACAGATATGATCACCTTTAGGGATAGCTAGAGAGTAGCTTCTGGGCCCGAGGCTGGGGTTGCTGCTATCTCTGTGTGTCCCCAAAAGAGAACACGCCAAGCTTTATAATGGACTTTTTCAAGTAAAGGATCTGGAAACTTAAACTAATTGGCTCGTGAAGTAAGTCCATCTCTGCCCCCAAGACATAATACTTGTGCCTCACCTTTTAGAGATCCTTTTTCTAATGCAAAGGCAGTCTTTTACTTTCTACAACCACTACTGCCAAGCACCCCTCACCTCCTTTTGCCTCCTCATATTAAGGTAAAAAACCAAATAGGGCAGTAGAGGAATAAAATTCTGTTAAGGGCATATACACTTTTATACTTTGGAGGATCATTTAGATGGGGTAGACAGAAATAGGACAAATTAGGAATGGGGATGACTCACTGGGTGTAGTGTATGTTGAACACACAATCAGCAGCTGATTGGGAAATTCATCCAAAGCGTATAATATGTGACCTTTGGCAAGTAAACTGACAACCTGTGTAAAATACAGGGATTGGATTATATGCTTGATAAAATTTGTGATGAAGTGGTATTAAAGGTTATTTGGTTTTGGAGTTCAAGAATACCCAAATCTCTAGTTATCACAGTACCTACTTTTCCACCCTCTCATTCCCAAACTGTTCACTGGAGAAGCTGCACAGAACATTAATAGCAGAGTAAAAAGAACACCCCCCCCCCACCATAAACACACACTGCCCCCCCCCCCATTATTAGGACTTAGGTCTCAGCTGGTAATGTTAAACTTTGGTGAACTGAGGTAGGATCCCTAGGGAATCTCCTTCCCACCATTATTCCCTGAAAATTCAACCCCAAATTTCAGGTTTTACCATAATCCAACCAACCATACAAGAGAGACAGGAAAGAGGAGTCAGAAGAGGAAGAAAACTTCCTTTTAAGCAGGTCCACTTAAGTTACAGGGAAGGGAGAGGCAGGAGAGTTGCCCTTTTAACACAGTGTCCTCACCCATTTGTAAATAAGAACCAATTCGTAATGAGATCAGTATCCTTCTTACCTTTATCTGTATATGACTATCTTTCAAGTAGAAATCTGTATTCAAGGAGAATACAGTAAGCCTTGCCATTTATGTTTTTAATATCTGTAATTTTGATTGGGATAGTGCTGGAGGTGTGTGCCACATAGTAATTTACAGTTGTGTTGATGTATGCATTTAAATCATAGGCCCCATATGAGATAGGTCTGTGGTTGTGAATGTTTTGATGCATGTGCCTAGCCTACTGCCCAGCACACATCTATGTATATGGCTTTTGTATATAAAATGATTTTTTAAAATAGTTTCAAAAAAGAACATGCACTACTAACAAAAGGTCTAAAACTTTTACACTTTGTAACTAAATATTTTTAATAATCTGACTAGTGATTTTAAATACACTAGTATAAATGGAGTGGAGGAAGAAGCTGGAATTATCTGTTACAGGTGATATGTTTTTTAGTATACTAAAGTAATCCCCTACATCTGTTATCTGTTGCTGCAAAGAAACCGTCTAACAACTTTGTGACTTAAAGTAATATTAACCTGACTTACTTCTTTTCATTCTTCAGCTAAATGGCACTTTAGGGAAGCCTTCCTACATTTTTCTTGCATGCTTTACAGCATTTTTAACAGTTATTAATGCCTGCCTCCCCCATTAAACTGCATGTTTTACGAGGACCCTATCTGTCTAATTCATCTTATATCTGACCCTACTTTGATTCCTGTCCTAACCCCCATTTAGTACAGTACCTTGTATACAGTAGGTGCCTTATAAACAGTTGGTGAGCGTATATGTCTGGCACGGTAGTTTTCTTGAAAAGCTACAAAGATATAAAAGACTATATGTTTGGTTCTTATCATAGCAGCTGTTTTTTTCTGGCTCCATTGTTCTTCAGTGTTGAGATTGTTATTTTTTGCTTTTTTGGTTTTCTTCTGCCATTCCTCTAGCTTTGCCTTTTAAAAAACCAGGTATTTCTTGTGGAGTCTATTGTCATTCTTGTATTTCATAATCCCCCCCCCCCCCCATTACTGGTTATTTCTCATTCTCCTTTCCAAAGTGAATTTTTGTGCTTTTTTTTCCTGGATAGTTTTTACTGATATCACTCAGGAGTTGCTTATTCACTGCCAGATGTATTGTTTTTATTTTTCAAATTGCTGATTTCTGTATTGAGTTTTTGAGTTTGGCATATTATTTGGAGCATTACACCATGAGGTCACTGCATAATTAACTATACAAGTTCAAATTTCTTTGCATTTCTTTACTTTTATACTTCTTTTTATAATATGTAAATGTTTAATAGTTGTCTCTCATATCTGCTGGGAATTGGTTCCAGGACTGCCTGCATATCTGCATCTTCGGACTCTCAGAACCCGCCCTTGGGAAAACTCTGCTCTCCATAAGCAGGTGTCATATCCTGCCAATACCGTCTTTTTCTATCTGCATTTGGTTGTAGATGCAAGACCCTCTGATATGGAGTCCAAACTATACTTACTGAAAAAAATTGCATGTAATCAGACCCATATAGTTCAAACCTATGTTGTTCAAGGGCCAACTGTATATTGTGAGTAATAATATGTCATTTTATGTGAATATATCATCAAAGCATCTGGATATCTATTAAAACTTAGCTTTTATATGGGGAATTTTCCCAGATTTGTTTTTAGATATTTAGGACCAGATACACAGATAACCATGCATATAAAAGTTGGAGTATTTGACGAAGCTGTAAACTAGTACAGCTTCTATGGAAAACAGTGTGGTGATTCCTAAAAGATCTAAAAATTGGACCTTCCATAGGACCCTGCAATCCCCCTACTGGGAATATGCCTGGAAGAACTCAAATCACTCTATAAAAAAGATACCTGCACATGTATGTTTATCTCAGCATTTTTCACAGTAGCAAGAACATGAAACCAACCGTGCTGCCCATCAAAAGAAGACTGGATTTAAAAAAATGTGATACATATACACGATGAAATATTATGCAGCCATAAAGAAGATCAAAATTATGAACTTCACAGCAACCCGGATGGACTTATAGTCTATAATACTGAGTGATGTATCACAGAAACAAAGAACTGAGTATCACATGTTCTCTCACTCATAAGTGGACCTTGAACAATTATCGTAATACTATAAGAAAAGGATTGGTAGTAGCAGGAAACTGCTGGGGGAGAAGTGGGGAAACGGGATTGGCAGTAGTGGGACTCTGCCTGGGGAAGGGAGGGCGTTCCTCATCAACAAGGGTACCTGCATAATCAACATTTGTATACCTGACCCTGAATTGTACCCCGCATCTTTAAAATAAAAAGATAAACCAAGCCGGGCTCGGTGGCTCAGCCTGTAATCCCCTGCCTTTGGGAGGCTGAGGTGAGTGGATTGCCTGAGCCTGCAGGTTCGAGACCCGCCTGGGCAGGGAGACCTCATCTCTACAATAAATCAAAAATCAGCCGGGCGTGGTAGCACATGCCTGTAATTCCGGCTACTTGGAAGGCTGAGGTGGAAGGATCGCCGGAGCCCAGCAGGTCGAGGCTGCGGTCACTCCAGTCTGGGTGACAGAGTGAGACTCCAACTCAAAAAAAAAAAAGATAAACCAGATTGGAACAACAGCAACAAAATTTAGGCCAGTAGTGATCATAGAAGAGACTTGATTTTAAGTCATGAGATTTTTTTTCCACATTTGATTTATTTGGATATTTATTGAAAATATATCTTTGAATATTTTAACACCCATGTATATTTATTAGACTATTAAAATTATTGTAGCTAGTTATTCAATATTAAGTCATCTTAGTATTTGTTGTAGTCAGTTGATTGTTAAAAGCAAGGATCTAGGAGTCCTATATTTTCTAGTCTTTCTCTGTCATTAGCTGAAGAGAAACCCCTATGTTTCTTATCTAAAACCTGTTATATAACATGGTTATTTTGAAAATGTGAAAGGAATTTAAGCAGTGAAAGGACTGGATATTTGTGAGTTAAGCCTTACTCAGGATGCTGCTTCCTCTAACAAAGTTAGTATATGTATAAAGGGAATTAAAAAGTGGCAGTGTTCTTACTTTTGGTCAGTACAGCAATGGCTAATGCACATAGAGGTAGTAATGGCTTTGAGAAGAAAGCCACCCTCTTAAGGTTGCCATGGCTGTGAAAGAGGGCCAAGAATCATATATTTTTATGAATCATTTGTGCTTGTTAAAAGTTTTTAGTTTGAAATAATTTCATACTTACAGAAGAGTTGCAAATACAGTACAAAGAATTCTTGTATATCTTCATCCAGATTTGCCAGATGTTTATAATTTTACATAGTTATTTCTCTATATACATATACATGCATGTTATTGTTTCTGAATAAATTGAGAATAAGTTGTAGATATGATGCACCCTTACAATACTTCAGAGTATATATTCTAAAAACAAATTTGTGCTCTTATTCATTGTCATAGTGTCTTTATCAAAATCAGAATATGCAGTTTGTAATTTAACAAATATTTGCTTACTTGGGGACAAAGTATAGGTGAAGTGAAAGCATAGGCTTGCGAAACTATTTTAAATACTTAAGGGAATTGTAGTCTTTTTAATGGGTAACAAATCAATACAGAAAATTATTCTATTTTAGAATAAGGTCAATGGCATAACAAAGTAATGCAAGATGTACTCTAGAAGTGAAGAAGAATCTGTCATTCCAGCCTAAGGAGCCAGGGAAATACTTCTTGACTGATGCAAAGTCAACCCAAGAGAGGTAGAAGTGCACTGCTGAAGAACACTGGGAGGGAAGTCACTTGCCTTAAAATACATCCCCCATTTTATTTCTGCCCTTGACAGTGAAAGTTCTGAGGATGAATGTGTTACTACAGTTACTCAGTACTGAAATATCAGGAACACACAAGATAGAACACGGGTTTTGTTTCTAGAAAGTTGATAGTTACTTTTCCCCCCTTTTAATTAACAAATTTTAGCCTTAACATTATTGGGCTAGTAAGAAATAGACTTCCCTTCCTAAGCACTTGTTCTTAGGTTGTTTTTCATTAATATCTTCTTGATTATGAAAGACAGTAAGTAATAGAGTTGGTTAGCTGTAATTTCTTTAAAGGAATGAAAGGAATGTTTTTAAATTTTTAATTAAGTCACTGTCAATCTAGAGTTTAAGGGGTAGTTACTGTTTTTATATTGTGTAGCACTTACGTGCACTATCCAGTGTTGTGTGCAAACTATTCTTGCATTTACTATAATCTGAATTTATCAGAAAAAGTTTTGCAAGATGCCATGGCATGTCATTTTCAGGTTTGCCATTTTAAGGTAAGAAGGAATGAAATAGACACACTTAGACTGATAATAATATTGTAGCAAATTTTTGAAAACTCAGTTATTAGAAATCTCTCATGAATAGTTGCATTCTTTTTAGTTTTAGAATAAGGTTTATAATGCTAAACCATTTCTATGTAGAAAATTGTAGTACTGTTAAATTAATCTTTATTTTTTAAGTGGCTGTTTTAAGAATTTGTTTTAAATTTGTATAAATGTTTAAATGTGGATTTTTAGTTTTGAGGGGTTTTTTGTTTGCTTTTTTTAAGTTCATGTATACATCTACATGATGTTTTACAATATTAATATGGTTCTTTGGCTGGCAGTGGATTTTCAGACTATTAAATTACACATTTTTTTCTTTAGCAAATGGTTACTTCTTGTTTTCTGGTTTAAAAGTAAAGTAAGGAGATTTTTAGATCTTTGTCTTGGCACATTTAGTTTCCTAATTACTTTTCTTTTAAGAAATGAATGTATTTTGACAGCATACTTATAAAAGCTTTTGTTTATATGAGTTCTCCTTAGAAAACAAATTTGCCCTTTTGATTTTTTACTTCTCAGCCTGTTATTTGATATCTTTGGCTAATATATGCAAAATCCATTTTTCTGAAGTTGTTAGTGGTGGGGGCAGGAAGCCTATGGAGCTATCACCCTGAGATTGTATACTTGCAGAAGAACACAGGTGTTTTGAGAAGAACACAGGTGTTTTGATGATAAAAGGTGTACCTGTAGTCATCAGTCTCCTCTTATAAACTCAGTGTCCCATTGCATACGTTTTTCATGTTTCTAATTTATCTTCATAATTGTTAATTGCTTTTGTTGTAGAAATTTTCCTGCTTCTCTATGCCCTGTTCATGACAGTATGTGAAGGTCAAAGATGAGTTTGGTCTGTAAAAGTTAAAAACATAATGTTTAACTCTAGTATTTGGGCAAGTCTTTATGAACTTTTGTTCGCTAACATTACACTGATCATACATTTAATAACATTAAATATTATTATAAAAGTTTTGTCGATATAATAGTCCTGTTACCAAAAGAGGGCAGTCCTCAGGCATAGTTAAATAAAACCTAAAACAGTGTATCTCCAAATCTTAATGTAGTTTATTTGTTATTACAAAACCAATCTAAGATACCATAATTGCTTAATCAACTCCTTTTGGTTATTTCAGTTCTATTTTTAAAAACCGTAATTGATGTGTATTCATATAAAATATTTTTACATATACTTAAGAATACACATTTCTTATTAATCCTCTAAATTATTCCCTTAATTTCTAGTTTAGGAGTGAGGTTACTCAAGAGAAAACATGATTATTGCTTTTAGAGTATTTGTAAGTACTTTATCACTACATGTGTGTATCACTTTTACAGATATGAAGATTGAATAGTTGTAACATAAAAGCAACTTAATCTAGAATACAATGGAAATTTCTATCATTTTAAATACAGTCATGGCAACATGGTGTACTGGAAAACCCTAATGCCCTAAGGAGTCGACTATTTGTAATCAGCTTCTCTCCTGTACATCCAAAAGGGCTGTACTTAAAATTGAGACTATTGTCACTCAAATTGTATTTCACAACCTCAGTATTGCTTTCAAACTGTGTAGCCTGTTGCACAAATGACTTAAAATCTTAAGATCACTTTAAAAAGGAGATATTATACTTACTGTGCCTTCCAGAATGATAATATGTTTAAAGTGTCTAGCATCATAATTAGTTACCATAACTTAGTACCTTTACTAAAGTGTTGAACTGCTTTATAGAAACCAACCTTTACTAATCCAACTACTTCATTGCTTAAATGTTCATTTTAGTGGGAAACTGTCTAATATGGGGAGTAGGAAAAGAAGATTTGAAGTTACAGATTGCATGTATTAGAATTTCACTTCTGCCACTTAGCTGTGTGATACTGAGCAAATTACTTACCCTCTTTAGTTTTGGGTTTCTCAAGTATAAAATAAGGTTATCGAAGTAATAAAAATCAAATGGGGTTATTGTTGAAAGTGATTAGCACATTTCCTAAAACATTTTCAGCATCAATAAATGTTAACTTTCAATAATTACTGTTATATGGTTATTTCATTAGTTATTTATTACTGTATAAGAAATTACTTCAAAAAGTGATGGCTGAAAATAATGATACATGTTTGTCTCTTCATTTCTGTGAGTCAGAGACTCGGGAGCAGATTAGCTGGGTGGTTGCGTCAAGTGGTCAGCCAGGGCTGTTGTGATCATCTGAGTGCTATTTTGAACCTAATGGCTATACATTTTTTATTTTGCAGACTATGTCTTCGGCTGTGGTACAGTTATATGCAGCAGATCGGAACTGTATGTGGTCAAAGAAGTGCAGTGGTGTTGCTTGTCTTGTTAAGGACAATCCACAGAGATCTTATTTTTTAAGAATATTTGACATTAAGGTGAGTTTTGCTTTGCTTTCACTTTGAACTCCAGGTGATCAGGTTTTCTACCTCAATTATAATTTAGTTTAGATTTATTTATTTATCCTGTATGTAATAGTTAAAGTGTACTTAAACTAATATTGGAATGGCAAAGCTTGGTTTTAGATATTGAAGTATACACATTGTGACCAAATATGAGCATGTTCTAAGCCAGGACATGAATAGTTTCCTACTTTATCTTTCCACTGCTACCACACATTAAAGCTTTTTATTTAAAATTATGCCTTTGGGCTTTTTCCATGCTCTCTTTTTCTAAGGGTACTCTTTTATTCTAGCTTTTCCATTATAGAATAACATACATGGTCCTTTCAGGGAACAACAAAAGAATATTTTAGCTTGGGATGTACTGTTATTTAGCCCCGGTTTAAAGCAGTAAACAATATTTAGAAATGTATTCGCTACATAAATTTTTCTTACATCGTTTCTCCTCATAGGTATATTTAGATTTTCACAGCTTGTTTCTCTAATCACTTATTTCCAATTGTAGGTAACCATTGCTGAACAGTCACACTTAGTCACCTTTGGTATTAAAGTTAAATATATTTCTTATAGACAGATATGGCATTCATCCATGGCTTCTTACCCATAGTTTAACCTTGATGTGTTAATTAATTATCAGTCTCTTTCTGCAGCGTGATTGATACTGCTTATACCAATATTTAATTAGCTGGCTAATGAAGTACAGAGAAGATATCTTTGACCCTTCTACATCTATAAAATTGAGGAAAAGAGTGAAGTATTCCTATAATATTTGATATTGCATAGTCCAATTATTGTTAATGGATCTGTGCATGTACTAGAGTACCCTACTGCTTCTATGTGACATTCATGATGTAATATTATTCTGGTTATATATTTGACCAAGTGACTGTATTTGGAAATGCTTTGCTAATAAAATTATATTTTAGCATACTGAATTAAATTCACTTGATGTGTAGGTTTTACAAAAGACATGTTATCCAGTGTTTACTGTTTTGTTATGAAGAAATCACTGATTAAATTATTTGATCCTACTTATATATTATACATGTTACATATGTGTACATAAAAGTCATTTTTGATATTAACAGTTTCCTTAATATGAGTCATCTGCTTTGTTTCATTCCTAGAGACTTTTTTGGGAGGGAGTTATTTTAATTTTTATTTTTTTCTAGGATGGGAAGCTATTGTGGGAACAAGAGCTATACAATAACTTTGTATATAACAGTCCTAGAGGATATTTTCATACCTTTGCTGGAGATGTAAGTCATATTTTTCTTTATTGTCATGTTTAATTTTTCCATTACTTATCTTTTTCTGATTCAAATTCTTTATAGAGCCCTACTGAAAGATCCAGCTCAATTTACTATTTTTTCTTTTGTTGAAGATGAAGTATTCAATGTATTATTTGATTGACTCTGTGATAGGTAACTTCTCTAATACTTTTTTACTTTTTTGTTGTTGTTAGCATTGGAACCAGTTACTTTATTGTAATGATATTTGACTTATAATAGAACTTATTTCTGACCAAAAAAATCAAAATTTTATATCTTATATTTTTCTAACGTGTGGTACTTGTGAAACAGTCACTGACATGCAGTGCAGGTTCATTGATACATGTAGTTCAGTAGTAGTTTGTATTGACGTCTTCTACCTGGGAACCTGAGTGGTTTGCTAGATTTACAATGTCCCCTCTGAGAGAAATACAAGGGGTTAATTTTTTGAGGAACCACTATATAAGGCACCTTACAAATATGATAATACAGATGGTTATTTCAGTACTTCATAGATATCACATTTACAAATTGAAGGTCTGCAGCAACCCTACATCAATTGATACAAGTCTGTCACCTCCATTTTTTCCAACAGTGTGTGCTTAATTTCATGTGTCACATTTTGGTAGTTCTTATTTCAAGCTTTTTCACTATTACTGTATTTGTTATATTGGTCTGTGATCAGTGATCTTTGATGTTACTGTTGCCTATTGTAATTTTTTTTAACTTTTAATTTTTTTTGTTTTAAAGATGCGGGGTACAATTCAGTAGTCTTTTCCTTTACCTACTTTATACTTTTTCTCAAGTTATCTGATCATAAAATAATGTGTGCTAATAACGTTAACCTTTCCTTTAGAAATACACTTCTTTCATTGTTATTTTTGTGATATAAAGCTAAATTCGCATATTCTGTTGTTTGCCCTTTTTGGTGAAAATATTTCAGACTTGTCAAGTTGCCCTTAATTTTGCCAATGAAGAAGAAGCAAAAAAATTTCGAAAAGCAGTTACAGACCTGTTGGGTCGGCGACAAAGGAAATCTGGTAACCTTTTTTCTTTAATTACTTAAAATGAACCAGCAAAATACAGCTCCTAAGACAAATGTGGGCCACACTTTTTGTAAATTAGGTTATTGAAATCCAGCAGTGTTCATTACTTTACATATTGTCTACTGTTTGTTTGGTTTTTTTTTCCCACAACACAGTTGAATAGTTAAGACAGAGACTATATGGTCCTCAAAGCCTAAAATATTTACTATATGACCCTTTACAAAAAAAGTTGGCAGTCTTTACCTTAAAAGAAATAATATTTTAATTGAGAACTAATCTTTTTCAGATTTACTTTAGGACCCTTTCCAGTAGTAACCTTTTTTGTTGATAAAATTACGTGGATACTGACTCTTAAATTTGCATTTTAATGGCATTGTTTGTAACTTAATTTTTTAAAAGTATCCTATATTTTGTGAACAAAGGCTTTAGATAAACTTAGAGACAAGTAAACAAAGTTGCAAACAAGATCTGTAAACATTGCTTTGTCTTTTATTTCTGTCCCTAATGTTGTATGCTATAAAACCATGAGGAACTTATTTAGTGCATGAGACAACTCTAACACATATAAAGCAACTAGAGAACAATGGATGATTTAGAGGTTTAAATTAATTGGTGTAGAATTACTGTTTCACAACAGTGTACTAGGCCTTTCTCTTGTAAGGTGGAAAAAGGTGATTAAGAAAGGCAGACCTCGCCAAAATCATCATCTGAAGCATTTCAGTTTTAGGAGAGATAACATGGGAGCTGAGATAGACTAAGAGACACCCTTGACACCAGCTGTGCTCTTATGCTCTTTGGAAAGTGTTTCTGTACTTCAGGGGTACATGTCATCCCAGTTTGCAGATCATTGTGTTCAGGGATGTGCTTTCCAACAGGGAATACGCCAAGAAAAAGGAACACACTGGATTTGGAAAACAGCAGTGGAAAAGCATATATCTCATTTTATACATCTTTGTTGTTATTTTAGTAGGTTTCAAGAGGGAGGTGAGGTAAAAATGAAAATAAAGTGAGCTAAGTTGTTGCTTTACTATTGCTGTCTTGTAGTATTCTATTCATAATGAATAAATATGAATATAATTATTAGCAGCTTATTATTTTTTGATACCTCTTGGGACCAAGGGTATTTACCACTTGATTTCATGCTAGGAAAGGTTTTAATGCTGTGGTATTGTAATCTCAGCTTTAGAAATAAGTCAGTGCCTGTTTGGGGGTGGGGCATGCTGTGGAGGCAGGCCAGAGGCTCCCTGGGGCTTTTTTCAGCATTTTCAATATCAAAAAGTTAAAAAAAAAAACAAAAAAAACTCCTTGAAATGTAAAATAATTGATTTTGTAATTGGTAAGTGAAAGGTGTCTTTCACCTGGCATGGTGGTTTATACAGAGGATAGCCTTAGGCAGGCTCCTGAGTTACCCTCTGGTGGTCCTTCATGCTGTCATCCTCTGTCTTTACCTCATTTTATCTTGGATATGTGGGGTCTGACTTGTGGAGCAACAAAGAATCCTTCTAGTTTCTGTTCCTCACAATAGTTATTTCATATCAGGAGCCATCTGTCCTGTCCTCCTTATCCTCTAATCTAACCAGTCCCGGTTTCTCGCACTATTTCTGTGATACAGCTTATGATCTCTGAATCTACTACAGTTTGTACGTCTTTTTTTAAAATATATTTTTCAGATTTGAACACAGTGCTCCATGTATAGTCGCTGAGTAGTACTGTGATACTAAAACATCTCTTGATTATTTCAACACTGTTCTGCTAATACTTCTAGCAAATTCCTTATGCTTTCCTCTCTGTTCTCTTTTGTTCAACCAGACCCTCCCCCTTTTTCACAGGTATTGCTCTCAAGCAGATGCTGTCATATATCTAAGTAATTGCTTCTTAAGACTACTTTATATAACTATTTTATGGCATCAGTTATTGATAGGGTTTGTTTGTTTGTTTATTTTTGAGAAAGCAGCATTTATTGAGAGGACAGAAAAGCTCCCAGAGTGGGAGGGTGGCCCAGGGGGGTTGCCCAGTATTTTTCTTATAATTTTAGAAAAAGTATTAGAAAATCTATAGAAATCACATGTTCAAAATTCTTCAACCACTTTTGAACTTTTTAGAAGCCAAAATATTGTTTTTTTCTAAGCAAACTTGGTATGTAAGAGTGTGAATGCATTGCATTGAAGAAAATTCTCCTAGTTTTCTCTTTCCTAATTGGCTGTAGCTTTCAGTATGTTTCTGATCAGTCCCAGTGCTCTGAATTCTCTGGCCCTTCTTATTCCGTCTGTGCTTTCATCCAGTCTCATAGCCTTGAAAAGTATCTGTATGTCAGTGACTCCCCCAGTTTTATCTTCAGTGCTGACATCTCCCCTGGTCTTTAGCTAAGTCAGGTAGCGAAGTGGTCTTCAGACTTGACATGTCTGAGCAAGAACATTTGACCCGTGTCCCCAACCCCAGCCTACTTAGACCTGTTTCTGGTATTCTTCTCATCTTCCTTGTCTCAGTAAAAGGTGTGTAACTCCCCCTTATCACTCAGGCTTACCATGTCCCTTATAAATCCTATCAGTGAGACCTGTTGGCTTTGCCTTCAAAGACATGTCCTGGATCTCACTTTTTCTTGACTCCTGCTACCATCCTCATCCAAGCCACCATGATCTGTCATCTAGACTACCCCCATAGTTCCCTAACTGGTCTCCCTGCTGCCAGTCTAGCCCTTCTGCTATTTCCGTTCTATACAGTAGAACACTCTTAAAAACATGGACTGGATTCTGTCATTTGCCCTATTTAAAATCCTGTAAGAGTTCCTCCTCCCTGTGATAATACAGAATAAAGTCATACAATTCTTAACCGTGAACTGTGGGCCCCACACGATCCAGCCCTGACTTTTCTACTGACTTATCTACCCTGTGCCTTTTGCCTACTCCAGTCCGTCTTCATGGTGTTCTTCCATGTTGTATCCTTCCTAGGGCCTTTGAATGTATTGTGCCCTTCCTCACTTTATTTAGCTCTTTGCTTAAATGTCAGTTTTTCTAAGAAACCTTCCTTATTCTTCTGTACATCAATTTAGGAATAAGACAGAGTTTAAGTGAATTATTTTATGTTGATGTTGTATTATGTATGTCTAATAATATTCTCCTAATTTATTTTCAAACAGAGAAAAGACGAGACCCCCCAAATGGTAAGCTTTTTGAAAATTATTGATCAAAAGGATTTTAGAGTATAGTTTAATCCTGTGGAAACATGTACCATACATTATACTTAATATTTAGTGTCTATGATCAAATTCTGTTGTTTACTGTGTTCTTATTTTAAATTAATGAATGACAGATGAGAGTCAGGAAACGTACTCTTTTAGCATGAAGGAAGAATATATAGGATAAGGATCACTAATACATAGATCTTAATTCTGTATTCATAGTTGACTAAACATAACAATCTGGCTATAAACTCTTTCTTAAAAGCAGCATGTCTTGTGTAGCATTTTTGTTATGTCCTGGATTTACCTTTTTTTATTTCAAAATATTATTTCACATTGGTTAAGTGTTATTGTGAAGCCCCTTTCAGAATGAACAGTCACTGTGATAATATGTTTAGAACTAATTGTAACTGCATATAATGCTCTGTAATTTGATAATGGACACTTGAAGTATTATGAATTCATTTTTCAAAAAATATTGAATACCGGAGTGTAGAAGCAGAATACCAAAATATAGAAGATAAGTTCTCAGACCCCTCTGGGCTTTATAAAACCTTCCTGAATTATAAGTGTCTATGTTCTTTTCTTTGGAGAGAGAATCCATGGCTTTCATTTCATTTAAATTGGGTCCCTGACTTGGTGAAGGTAAAGAACTTCCAGGAACTGTCATTGTAGTAGGGAATATAGCTTTTTCTTTTTAAAAGCATCGCGAGTCCTCTTATTATGACTTAGAATGATTATTCAAGGAAAGCTTACATAATACAAAGTTCTTAATATATGACAGCCATTGATGATTGTTGGGCTTTGTTTCTTCAAGCAGATATATTACCTTCTGATTTTGTCCTTAAATTTGTTTTTCTTATACGAAAACATGAACCAAATGTTGCTGTATTAAATTTTTGGATACTTATTATTATTATTATTATTATTATTTTATTTTATTTTATTTTTTGAGTTGGATTCTCACTCTGTCACCCAGACTGGAGTGCAGAGGCATGCTCCTGGCCACTGCAACCTCAACCTGCAGGGCTCCAGCAATCCTTTTACCTCAGCCTTCCAAGTAACTGGAACTTACAGGTGCATGCTACTATGCTCAGCTAATTTTTGATTTATGGTAGAGATGAGGTCTCACCAAGTTGCCTGAATGGGTCTTGAACCCGCAGGCTCAGGCAGTCCACTCGTCTTGGCCTCCCAAAGTGCCGGAATTACAGGCTGAGCCACCGAGCCTGGCCTTACTGTTATTTTTTAAATAGCTAACTACAGTTAATAGTGCTTCTGTGTGCAAAGTATTATATACTTTGACTTTCTTTTTAAAACAGAAGTATTACTATTTATTTACAGGGCTGCTAGAGGAATTAAATGAGGTAATCAAAGCTTAGCATAGTGCTTAATAAATATCCTGATGAAAACGATGACAACAACAATAATAGCAGCTACTATTTAATGATCATTTACTACCCACTGGATACCATTCAGCAACCTTCTGAAGTAGCTCCTCTTATCCTCATTTTATAGATAAGAAAACTTGAGGCACAGATAGGTGGTAACTTGCTCAAGGTCACATAGCTAATTAAGTGGAAAAGCAAGATTTAGCCTCAAGTGCTCTGACTCTATAAAGCCTAGCCCCTTAACCACTAAGGTATGTCAAGATGATTTTGAAGGAGAAACTGAGACCAAGAGAGGATAACATGCATGTCTCAAGATATGTAAGTTAGAATGTGGCAGAGGCAAAAGGAGAAGCAGCTGAGGCACAAGTCGTTCACCTGTGATCTTTTAATGGAGTGTTAGAATTTTTCCTTTATATATGCCCAGTATTTTAACTTCTTGAATTTGTTAGATTATTTTGAGTTTGGTGAGCATGTACAGTATTGAGTACCACTTTGGGGAAAAGACCCTGAGCTTTTGAAGTGTAGATGTTGTACAAATCATGTAACTGAAGTTAAAGATATAAAAACAGGTCGTCTCTTGGTGTCCGTGGAGGATTGGTTCCAGGACCCTTCATGGATATCAGAATTCACAGATGCTCAAGTCCCTGATATAAAAAGGCATAGTCTTTACTTATAACCTATGCACATCCTCCCATACACTTTAAATCATCTCAGGATTACTTATAACATTGCAATGTAAATGCTATGTCAGTAGTTAATTATGCTGTATTGTTTAAAGAATAATGACAAGACAAAAGGTCTGTACATGTTCAGTACAGATGCAACCACCCTTTTATTTTTATTTTTAATGTGCAGTTTGTTGAATCCATGGAATCAGAATCCATGGATATGGAGACTGACTACTTTATTTTCTAAAATTGTGATGCCTCACAATTTTATTATCCCTGCTAGGAGAGGCACTTAGAATTAAATGTAGTTTGTTTCTCTGTGATTGCTATTGGTTTTAAGTCTTTAGTTTTATAATTTTAATCATTTGGTGCAGTGATCTCAAACTTTTTCATTAAATAGAAAGTTGTTTTTTAAAAAAATAATTTCTTTAAAGGACAAAATTATACAGCATGTACTGCCAATACTTTCATACTTTTTATTTATAAAATATGCATATAATATATTACATACACAGTACAGAATGGAATGAAATAAATAGTTATTAATAGAAGTTTTCATCTTTTCCTCTGTAGATTGTCTTGCATTCCCCACTGCGTGGAGACACACTACCACTAGGTGGCAGTGGACACCTTAGCCATGTCAGGCAGTAGCCGCGCAGGTGCTTTGTCTTAGATCCGTATTTATATTAGTTTACCAGACCTTTTCAAATTGTAATTATTAAAAGGACACTTTATGTAGAATTTACATATATTCATAAAATTCACTAACTACTAATTTCTTTATTGGTCAGTCTCCATTTTTAGCTTTCGTGCTTTCCAGTGATTTATTCTCAGCTTCATGACTGCTTGACATCAGAGGCCTCTCAACTATTTTACCTTGGTGAGAGCACTCTGCTTTCTGTGTAGTTAGTGGGAAACTTGAGTTTGTTCTTTTAGATTTAGAGCAATAGAAATGTCTAAGAATATTTTACAACTTTTCCTGTGACAGTTGTCCTTCATCAGCAGGGAATTTGTCATTGTGTTTCGTTGTTGTTTCCTGGAAAAGACGGAAAACAGCCCCCTCTGTTATATATTTACTTAGTAGGTATTCTTAGGATGATTATAACTTCATAAATGGAACAGTTAAATTAGACTTTGCTAGAAATAACTCTAGTACATTTCTCCGTTACTAAAGCATTCATAAACTTTACATTATTTAAAAAAAACCCGTCTTTAAATAGGTTATCAATTTTTTAGTGTCACTTTTGAAACATGCTTAATTTGACTTTAGAATATCATTTTAAACTTATTTTCTAACATCTTCAAATTTTAAAGTAAATAACTATTATCAACAGAAATAACCGAGTTCCTAATCTCTCGGATGTGTTGAAAATCCTTTATACCTAATTCTGAAAGTTGATAGTAAATATTTATTGAATGAATAATTGTTGGACCACAAACCAACAGAACTGAAAAACTGGTAAAGAAATAATGTTACAACGTTTGTAAAGTTAGGAATGCCAGCCACCTTGTAGTTTGACTTTTGTGTAAAAGGTGCTACAGTCAGGAAGAAAGGTAGTGAATGGGGAGCCCAGATACCAGAGTTTAGCTTTTGCCTCTGCCACTAATTGTAGGACTTTACACAGGGCACCTACCTCTTCTTGTCTTTAGTTTTCATGAGTAAAATGAAAAATTTGGAAAACAAACTCTACTTTTCCATCTAATACTAATTTTCTATGCACCTGTATAATCTAGATTATTCTATGTTGCTTATTTAAAGAATATTTTAATGACTATTAATGAAATTAATCTCTAATGATTCCAAAGAGAGATTGTCAAGGCTTTATAAACCATGTGGCAGATACATAACAGTATATTCATACCTGATTTGGGGATAGAAGAGGGGAAGGGAAACACAGTCTGACTACAGTATGTGCTAAACACAGTTATTCATTCCACATACCACTTATATTTGGTTCCTGTCCTCTTCATTCTTGAGTCTTCTTCAGAGACAGCTGAATTATTTTCTCTAGCGAGTTATAAATCAGGGTTACAGTAACTTTGTTTTTCAAAAAAGAATGTATTAGCTTGGATAATTAAAATCATTAAACTTACCTTTACCCAACTCTCTGTCCATGTAGGTCATATATAGTGTAATAGATGACTTTTATATAAGCTAAAGCAGCATAAAATATTTTTGTTATTTTTTTCCAAATATGGTTGGTTTTTGTTCTTATGTTTTACCGGCAAGTCTAGTTGTTCCCTTATAGTTGCTACTTGAACTCCTATTTCAGGAAAGGTAGTGTTAATAAAGAGAATGCCTAACTCTGATACTCCTAAGTCTATCTTAAGTTACTTCTTAAATTGTATTGGATTTAAAGACAAAAGAGTAAATATAATTTGTAGCATCTTATTGAGGTTGGTGTTGCTGGTGCTGATTAGTAAAGACAGGTTACAAGAGCAGAGAGGACAGAAAGGGAATAATGATAAGTAAAAATAGATCACCAGATAAGTTTGGGTATGTGGCCCCAATTCAGCCCTCTAACCCCTGCATTCTGGGTCGTCTCAGTAAATCTCTTATTTTGTGCAACTGCAGTAAATACTGATCTGATATCTGAACAAACTTGAACATTCAAATCTCCTAAATACTGCTTAATTAACCTTCATTTCTTGATGTAGTTATTTTCAGAATATTTCTTTACACTGAAAAGGCTTTTATGATTTTTCCTTATTATTCACTAGCTTCCAATTTTTTCGAAATATTACTTTATTTCTTGCCAATATCAGTCAACTTCCTGTGGAATTTTTAAATGGAATTATAAATAAAACCTTAGGATTCTTTACATATGTACATGTAAATAGACTTTGAATATTATGGGTATATTATGGGAATATTATGGGAAAATAGTCAAATTTTGAATATTATGGGAATATTATGGGAAATTAGTCAAATTTTGGTGATATTATTAAAATATACACATCTTCACAAATTATTTACTTGTTTGGTAAGGTACAAACAGCGTTCATAAATTTGTTTTACCTTTGTTTCATCTTTAATAGTAGATCTGGGAGAAAACAGGTACAATTTACCCATGTAGGTAAACAACTCACTACCGCCTCTACCTCCTGAACTTTAATTAAGTGATCCTCCCACCTTAGCCTCCTGAGTTGATGGGGCTACAAACATGAATAACCATGTCCAGCTAATTTTTTTTTTTTTTTTTTTTGAGTTGGAGTCTCACTCTGTCACCCAGACTGGAGTGCAGTATCCGCCCCTGTCCACCGCAGCCTCGACCTGCTGGGCTCCAGCGATCCTTCCACCTCAGCCTTCCGAGTAGCCGGAATTACAAGCATGCGCTATCACGCCCGGCTAATTTTTTGATTTATTGTCCAGATGAGGTCTTGCTGCCCAGGAGGGTCTCGAACCCGCGGGCTCAGGCAATCCACTCACCTCAGCCTCCAAAAGGTGCAGGATTACGGGCTGAGCCACCGAGCCCGGCTAAGCTAATTTTTTAATTTTTTATAGAGATGATGTCTCACTGTGTTGTCTAGGCTGGTCTTGAACTCCTGGGCTCAAACACCTCAGTCTCCCAAAGTGCCGCGATTACAGGTGTGAGCCACTGTGTCAAGCCACTTTCAGATAACTTTAATAAGTAGGATACATTAGTGGTTTAGGGCATAATTAGAGAATTACAGTCATATTGGCATTTAATTATCACCTACTCTGCATTGACCTATAATTTCTTGAGATTTCTATTGATCACTTAATGATTGTGTTGGGGGTCCCCAAGACCATCCACATGATTGAAGATTTTCCAGAAGGATTCAATATGTAGTTACGAGGGGGACCAAAAAAACCCCAGAATTTATTTATAAAAAATTGTGTATTCTTACATGTTTAAAGTTCATTCACCTTCCAAGTACTCTCCATTTCATACAATACACCTGTCGAGGCACTTTTCACTTTTTCCACTGCTCAGAAACAGTGTTTGAACTTGTCTATTTTGATGCCTTTTCGTATTTCTGCCTTTTTTTGTTTCACCTCTTCCATATCAGCAAAATGTTTCCCTTTGAGGGTTTTTTGAATCGGGGAAACCAAAAAAAAAGTTGCCTTAGGGCAAGATTGGGTGAATAGAGAGAGTGGGGTATGGGAGTCATGCCGTTTTTTGGTCAAAAACTGCTGAATACTCAGCGTGTTGTGGGCAGGTGCACTCTTAATTCACCCACCATTAAATGGACAAACGCGTTGAAAGAATCTCCAAAACAAACCGGGCTTGGTGGCTCAGCCTGTAATCCTGCCTCTTGGGAGGCTAAGGTGAGTGGATCGCCTGAGCCCGCAGGTTCGAGACCCGCCTGGGCAACTTCGCGAGACCTCATCTCTACAATAAATTTTAAAAATGAGCGGGGCATGGTAGCACACGCCTGTAGTTCCAGCTACTTGGAAGGCTGAGGCGGAAGGATCGCCAGAGCCCAGCAGGTCGAGGCTACGGTAGCCGGGAGCGGCCACTGCACTCCAGTCTGGGCAATATAGTGAGACTCCAATTCAAAAAAAAAAAAAGAATCTCCAAAACAAAATTCACTGAAGCCAAATGCAGCCTCTTACAGCAATGCTAGCTGGTATACTGCTGATGGGTTTCCTAACAGGCAAAGCCAAGACTACAAGGGACCTACCTTCCAAAAGATAATTCTGAGTTTTTTTGGTGAAGGGGAGGATCCTTCCTCATATGCTTATCCCAACTATTTTAGTGAGAAGACAAATACAAGACAAAATCAGCAAAGGAAAAGACAGTTGGAATGAAGTTCATAGGAAACCCCAGAAGCTTTCAAGAGTTCTCCCAGTAGTTACAGAGATTGTGTTTAATTCCTCCAGTATTGAAATATGATGGCATGTGAAATGTTGTCGAAAGAGAAAGGTCATTTGAGACCTGGTGCCCAGGGTTTTTGATGGGGGCTAGTAAGTGCATAGTGAGATTCCAGACTCCCAGAAGGAAAGCAGGAGGTCAGCATAAACCGCATTGTTAGCACAAATAGTTTAGACTCAGTGAGCCCATGTTGTCAGAGAATGGTGAGAACCATCTTAAAATTCCAGTTCCCAGTAGCCGACAGCCCGCCTTACAAGTGAGCCTTTCTAAGGAGAGCTACTTCCAGCCTGCTGTGTTCACTCTTTCTACACAGTGGTGATAGTATTTTATGCACCATTGTGAAAGTTGTAATAATGTAATCACCTCACATGAACCCGGTCTGATAGTTTATATCAGTTTTTATCATATATTAAAATACGGTCACTAAAGTACATTTGTCGCTCTTTGGTGAAATTTGTAAGAAACTTTTAAGTTGAATACTTAGAATTCAGACTTTCTTGTTTTTAAGATTTTTCTTTTACTTATAAGTTTGGTGCTACATTTAGTCATTCCTGAAGATGCTATGAGTAATATCTGAAGGTGCCTGTGATATTTTTAGTATTAAATTTTGCATAGATGAGTGTTTTAAGAATTTCTCATTTTAAGTTTTTGAATTCTATACTTATGGGGAAAATACTACTGGACTTAAAATGGCAGTTTTGGAAAAAATGGTAGAAATAAGTTTATAAGTACTTTTTCCTCGTGGACTAATGAAGTTGAAGCAGAGTGCTAAGCCTAGACTCTTTGTTAAGTTTTAAAATGAATAGGTACTTATTTTACTTTATTTGTCTTTGTTGTTATGAGATACATTTCATATTACCAGTGAGTAATATGTGTTGGGTATAAGGATATTAAGTCAAAATTTAAGACATCAGCCAATTAAATTTAAATTCTAGTTGTCAGTTGATACTCTTTACGAGATTTAATGTTATAAAAATACAGATTGGCTTTGAAATAATGTATCTATGCTAATTTGTTTAAAAATTTAGAAATTAGGCAGTTAATTTAAAAAATTAACATGCAGGTTTAAATTAAAATTAAATAATTTATAATGAAGTGATTGTACTTCAGAAAGAGACATGTAATTATAAATGATTATTGTTTATGTTTATCCTAAGTTATATCCCTTTATTTGCAGGCCCTAATCTACCCATGGCTACAGTTGACATAAAAAATCCAGAAATCACAACAAATAGATTTTATAGTTCACAAGTTAACAACATCTCTCATACCAAAGAAAAGAAGAAAGGAAAAGCTAAAAAGAAGAGATTAACCAAGGCAGATATTGGAACGCCAAGCAACTTCCAGTAAGACATGTCTTTTGTTGTTCTTATCTTCACTTTCTATTTATTCTTTGCTGCTTTTGATTTTTAACTTGGTAAAAAAAATTCTTTTCTTTTTGGGAGAAAGCTTAACTTTCATCACTTGGATACCTTTTTAGCTATGGACTTTGTTGGAGGTTTTTTTCCCCTCTCTTTTTTTTTTTTTTTTTTTTTTTGGTAAAGCAATTACTCAATAGATGTTTTTGAAAAAGAAAAATTAGAGTTGTTACAACTAATTGTTGTACACAGACATATTTTCTTACTTTGCTGTTTAAATAGTATTTGGGAAATTGCCTAAAGTTACTGCCTAGAGGCAGTAAAAGCTTTAGGTTTATGTAACATATTTCAAACATTTTTATATACATTATTTTATTAGCTCATTGTACAAAAATATTAAGATTCAGTTAGTAGCAGAGTCAGGGCTAGAATCTTGTTCTCCTTATACATAGCTTTTCTCACAATATGGTTATGTATATGGGAACTGTTAGTTCAAACAAAAAATTTAAAGTCAAATATAGATTGGATTTCATATGCGGTATGTTTTTGATGCTTCATATGTGTTTTGATTTTTGTATATTTTTTCTATTTTTTATTTCAGGCACATTGGACATGTTGGCTGGGATCCGAATACGGGCTTTGATGTAAGTATGTTTTCAGTCCATGTATGTTTTAACTCTAGTAGGTGGGAATGTTCTGGCCTGTCTTTAGATTTTTATTTTTCTGTTTCATTTTTGTGGATCCTAGTGCTATTTGAATGTGATTGTTGTATGTTTGTATACCACTGAGATCTGAAGCCATAGTATTGTTCTATCATTCAAGGCTATGTCTCTAAAGTCAAAGTGTTTTTGATCTTTGCTGTATGCACTATATAAGTAAAAGCCTTGTGCTATGAAAGCTAAGAGGAAAAAAATCATTTCTGCTTAGTGGTAATTTCAGGAGAATATTGATCAAATTGCTGGAAAATAGTGTAATTACATTTTAAATATTCAGTTGTTGAATTATATAGACCTTTTCATTCTCTTATTCTTTTTGACAATTTCACCATTCATTATCTTATAGCACTGTGAGTAAGGTAGGTGAAACTGCTGATAAAAGTTAATCAAGGTTTGGATACACTATTTTGAAGAGAAAGGTTATTTGTAATTAGGAAAAAATCTTTTTGGTGAGCCAGTAGCTCACGCCTGTAATCCCAGCACTTTGGGAGGCTGAGGCAAGAGAATTGCCTGAGACTAGGGGTTCAAGACCAGCCTGGGCAACTTGGCAAGACCTCTTCTCTACAATAAATTAAAAAAATTAGCTGGGTATGGTGGCGTGTGTCTGTAGTTCCAGCTACTTGGAAGGCTGAGGTAGAAGAATCACCTGAGCCTACAGGTCAAGGCTGCGGTGGCCATGAGCAGGCCACTGCACTCCAGCCTGGACGACAGAGTGAGAATGACTCAAAAAAAAATAAATTTTTAGTTATTTTGTTATAGCTACAGTGTGAATTCCTCAAGCACATATCTAGTATGCCTTTGTGTTAGGCATTATACAAGGTGCTTGGGGTTACAGGAAGATCCTTGCCCCAAATTTACTTTCTTTGTGTTTATTTATAACTATTCATAAATTTATTTAGGACAAGGTGGAATAAATGTCTGAATCGTGACTAGGTTTTCAGAAATCTAAATGAGATGCCCCCTTTTTGAAGTCAGAGAACAACAAAGAAATACAATAAAGTAGAAAATTATTATTTTTTTCTTACCTATTTAGTGTTTATATAAGCATGTTTAATTAGCATATTAATAATGGAACCATGTGAAAAGTCTGTAAACATAAAATAATTTCATGACATGGATGAGAACTAAATTGTATCATGTTTATTTTTTTAAAAAATTGGATAGATTTTTATAGTTAGCAGTTGTTTTATCTGTTGTAGCTGAATAATTTGGATCCAGAATTGAAGAATCTTTTTGATATGTGTGGAATCTCAGAGGCACAACTTAAAGACAGAGAAACATCAAAAGTTATATATGACTTTATTGAAAAAACAGGAGGTGTTGAAGCTGTTAAAAATGAACTACGAAGGCAAGGTAACTTTTGTTTATATTTATGCAGTCTGTTTTTTTCTTTTGAATCTTTTGAAGTCAGAATGATGGAAGACAACTACATTTGTTCATGTGAACCTCTCCTTGAGCAGACTGTTTGAATTTATGGACAACTAATCTGACCCATCATACTATGTCTTACATTATTTTGGCATTACTAAAACAAATTGACACAGTTTTGTTTATTATTTTAAAGGTCTTATATTAAATTCATGAAAATTCATGCCAAAACTTCCAGCTGTTCTATTTTAGAATAAAAAAATTATAGTTAGCTAAATGTTTTACTTAATTCATCCTAGAAACTGCCACTAAAGTTACCTTAATAATAATTCAGAAGTAGTAATTTAAATATAATCATTCTCTAATCAGTAATGTAAACGTTTTCAGAATACAAATAATGTAAATATATTAATTTTGAAATACAAACTACCTTTCTTATATAAAGCATAACATTTTCTTTTGGTACCTGAGTGTAAATTTGTAGCCTTTTAAGATCTGATGTTTCCTTTGAAGCACCTTGTGTTTTCGTTGTGTAAAACAATTTACTTGCACATGAAATAACTACGTTTCCCAATATGACAGTCATCTCTTTGCCACCTTATTCAAGGCTGTTTTCTTTTCTTCTTCCCAGTTTTTATGTAACTCATAATAGTGTAGCAATGCAAAAGCTTCAGGTAATGCATTCCTGTTATTTATTATTATTATTGCTACTTATTACATTCTAAGAATTTAACAGTCACTTTAAATTAGATATTTGGCTTACTTGTGGCTAGTTCCACTGAACTAGCATGAGGCTTATTTATCTTACAAATAAATTACAATTCCAAATTCTATGGGGTTTTTTTTGTTTGTTTAAAGTACATCTTGGGCACAGCACTATTGTTTTTAAAAATGCTTCCATATAGTTACTGTTAGCATCAGAGGATAGAAGGGCTTAAGAGCTCTACTGTGTTCCTTGACATTCTTTTTCTCCACTTTTACCATCTACCTACATGTTATACTACCAGATAATATCAGGGCCTCTCAGCTCTCTGAATTTATAAGTTTATAAATTACTCTTGACCTTATTGGACCACCTGTACTGCTGTCAGGTTGCCTAAATACCTATAACTCTTGAGTTGATCATCTTAACTTGATTTGGCTTGTTTTGTAAACTTTATTATTACTGCTTTTTATTTTACTTACTTTTAAGATGCTAAATTAGGCAAGGTCTTTCCTTAAGTGAACCTACCTAAAACAGAAAAGAAAAGAAAAAAAAAACACATGCATTTAAAAACATGCTTTGGGAACAAAGTATAAAGTCTGAAAAAAACATCGTATGAAACCTTTTAGACACCAAAAAATAATCATCAATAATCAAAAATAAAACATTTTTTTAAGGAAGAGTAAAAAGGCAAATTAACAATTTATTTCTAGGCAGAGAATATTTACATAATGTAAATATTCAGACTTTAAAAAACAAATTAGGGAGAATTTAATGAAGTCGTCTTCAAATATGCTTTGTAAAATCTACTGAATTAAATCTCTTGATACTTTATGTAATTGTGTAATCAGCTTTATAAAAAAGCAATAGACTTGTGATTTACAACATACTTGTGTGTGCAGTTGTTTAAAGCCCATTAACTCGTAATAATCTCTTCTGTAGGTTCACCACAATGGAGTGGTATGTATGTGGGACATTATTTGACCCAGTGCTCTAAATTATGCATGTTTGATGTGTTGATTTTCAAAGGAGCTAGAGCTCATATATCCTGCTTCCAAGTCTAACTTCCACTGAGACTTACTGCCCTGCATTCAAACTAATGTTTTGGGCACACAGATGCTAAAATTAAAGTCTGTATGCGTCAGAGCTTATACTTTGTCTGTGATTGAGATAATTTCATTAAAATTCTGTGGATTTTTAAAAGAACACTTCTTGCCCACATTACTAATTGTACTTGCCATGTTTAGTGATTGCTTTTCACATGACATTTTTTAGTAACCTGTATAAAATAAATTTACATTTTACATTAATTTGCGTCAAAGAAGGGGAGCTCAACATAAATAAACACACAAATACCTACTCAGAGTTGTCAATACTTCCATAAATTTAAATTTGTGCTAAATAAAATTTTCTATTTGTTTTATCTTGATGAGAATACATGAAAGCAGTGCTTTAATGTCTCTTGAATTTTATAATATACATTTCTTTAAGTATAAGTTATTTTATAGTTTCTACTTATAATTCCTATAAATATCTAGAGCGTTATCTACAAATATTGACGTGAAATAATACTTAATTATTTTAAAGTATATCAGCCTTCCCTTATAGAGTGCCATCAAGACAAGAGTTTTTTCTATAAGCACCAGTCTTTCTTCATTTTAACTAAGTTTTTACAATAAGAGCATTTTTTATTTGTTTTAGCTTTTGTTTTATGCTTTTCACTTTATTTTTTTTATCTAAAAAAATACTATTGTCATTCTGATTTTGATGTTTGTGGTGACACTTTAGAGTTTGGAAAATCTGGAGACTGTCAGAGTTTCTTATAGTTGTGTGTGGAGTCTGTGTAGCAGACATTTTTGTGCACGTAAGCCTAATGAACATGGTACCATCTGTCCTTTTCTCTCCTGTTTTAAATCTTTCACATTTTTACCTTGGGATATAGCATGTCTTTTGCATACTTTCCTTTTAATGTAGACATAAGACAGACTTTCATAAAAATTGAAAGTTGATACTAGATGTTTTCTTTAAGAAAATATCACTTTTCAAGATAATAGAAATGTTGGACTTGTTCTATGCTCAAATTGAATGCAGCTGATACATTATTCACTATAAATCAAGGCTCTTTCCTTGAGCAAAAATTTAGTGTCTGTTTGCAAGAGTGTGAGCAGGATCCCAAATTATTTTAGTAAATGTACTTATTGCAAGTTAAAAAAACTTTAATCATTGTGTATAACGTGTTATATAAAAGATTATGAATCTAAATTTTTTTGTGAAATCATGAGAAATGATTGTTATTTAATAACCTTACATAATAGAATAGCTGGGTTTTTTCCTTTTGAATAACAGATGACCAAATCATAAAAATGACAGTCTAGACAAATATCATTGCTGTTTGAAATATAAAACTAAAACTGATTAAAATGAAATTTTGTATATGCTTGAAGGGTTTGCTGCACTGTCTATTTAGGGAATATACATAATACATATATATCATATCCTCTCTTTTTTACTCTTTGATTGCAAAATATGTTAGAAAACGACAGTGCTTTTAGTTTTAAGTCTCCTTGCCTTGGGTCCAGTTATAAAAGTAGATGGACCTTCGCTGCAACACCCAGACCTCCACTATACCCTGTAAGTCATATGTGCATCTGACTGTGATGGCCTGTATCCAAGTAGGATATGAATTCTGCTTTCAGTTATATGAGGGAAGACCCCCAAAACAACAGAATTTAATTATAAAAAGTTACGTATTTTTACATGTTTAAACTTCAGTCACCTTCAAAGTACTCTTTGTTTGATGCAGTACACCTATCAAGATGCTTTTTCCACTGCTGGGAACAGTTTTTGAACTTGTTGATGTTGATGTTTTTTAGTGCTTTTGCCATTTTTTGTTTTCACCTCTTTCATATTGGCAAAACATTTCCCTTTGAGGACTTTTTAAAATCAGGGAACAAAAAACATCACTGGGGCGAGACAGGGTGAGTAGTGAGGCTGGGGCAACAGGCACGGGGGTCATGCCATTTTTGGTCAAAAACTGTTGAACATGCAGTGCTATATGGGCAGGTGTGCTTGTAAGTCGCCCATCGTGAGATGGAAAATGCATTGAAAGAATCTCCAAAAAAATTTTATTGAAGCCAAAGGCAGCTCCTCACAACAACACGAGCTGTTACATTGTTGCTGATGGGTTCCTAGAACACTTACCTAGCAAAGGAAGCCTATATACTACAAAGGGCCCACCCTTTAAAAGATAATTCCAGGTTTTGGGGGGTTCCCCCCTCATATATTATTTTCAGCTTGAAAAATTTGTATGCCAGGAGACAATATCCATTGGTCTTTCTGCATGTTTCATCCAGTGGAGAAATAATGAAGTATCTTGTTATGCAAACTTATGTACAGCTGTTGGTAAAAGCATGTAATAAGGATACATTTTAATACTTTAAGGTTTTAGTCATATTCCCCAGTATAATGTTGCTGTACTTTGAATTTGTTTTCATGCTTTATATTTCCACATAAGTAGAATAAGAATGCAAATATCTTTACTACCAGAATAATTATAATTTTATTAATAATTTTAATTTTGCAGTTTATAGAAATTCTCAGTTAATTTGTTAATAATCAATTCATATCTCTTGAATAAGTAACTGAGCATTTCAGTTGCACAACCAGCTTCCCATAATGCCACTATAGAATTGCAGGATATCTTTTAGAAATATAGGGCATAGCCGGGCTCGGTGGCTCTGCCTATAATCCCGCGCTTTGGGAGACTGAGGTGAGTGAATTGCCTGAGCCCGCGGGTTCGAGACCCGCCTGGGCAGCAAGACCTCATCTCTACAATAAATAAAAAAATCAGCCGGGCGTGGTAGCGCATGCCTGTAATTCCGGCTACTCGGAAGGCTGAGGCAGAAGGATCGCCGGAGCCCAGCAGGTCAAGGCTGCTGTGGCCGGGAGCGACCACTGCACTCCAGTCTGGGCAACTGAGTGAGACTCCAACTCAAAAAAAAAAGAAATATAGGGTATTATGCTGTAAAACAAAAGCATAAATGTAAATTAGATGACAAAGTCTTCCATTTCAAAAGAAAATTATATTTAGGTTTTTGCTCAGATTAATGTGAATAAATTCCAGTAGGTTATACCACACTAATATATAATTCTGAATGTGATTTGATTTTATTTAAAAAAAAAAAAACTAAGTGTACTTGTTTATTTAAAGAGGGAAAATAGTGATTAATTTTTGTTAAAATGGAGAATAATGCTTATTAACCAAAATGTTTAATATTATTGTTATATTTTTGTTATTACAATATAAAGTAAAAAAGTGTTTACTCCCTTTACCTTCAGAACTGTTACTAAATCCTCAGTGTTTCAGCTCATATTTTTCTAGAAACAATAGGAAGGTGATGTTCAAGTTGAGAATTCCTTAATAAAACTGTACGATATCATCTGTGCTCAGATTACATTTGTAAGATAAAATGCAAAGGTGGGGCCCTCTTTTCTTGCTATTATTTTTTTATACATGTTAATATAAATCGCTTTTCAATGTGATGTTTGTGGTGGGGAAAGAAGCATGCTGCTTTTTTTCTGTTTTCATTTCAGCACCACCACCTCCACCACCATCAAGGGGAGGGCCGCCTCCTCCCCCACCTCCTCCACACAGCTCAGGCCCTCCCCCTCCTCCTGCCAGGGGGAGAGGCGCTCCTCCCCCACCGCCTTCAAGAGCTCCCACAGCTGCACCTCCACCCCCGCCTCCTTCTAGGCCCGGTGTAGGAGTCCCCCCACCGCCGCCTAACAGGATGTACCCTCCTCCACCTCCAGCCCTACCCTCCTCAGCACCTGCAGGGCCTCCACCACCACCTCCACCCCTGTCGACAGGGTCAGTGGCACCACCCCCACCGCCTCCACCTCCGCCACCACCTGGGCCCCCACCTCCCCCTGGCCTCCCTTCTGATGGGGACCATCAAGTTCCAATTCCTGCAGGAAACAAAGCAGCTCTTTTGGATCAAATTAGAGAGGGTGCTCAGCTAAAAAAAGTGGAACAGAACAGTCGACCAGTGTCCTGCTCTGGACGGGATGCACTTTTAGACCAGATACGACAGGGTATTCAACTAAAATCTGTAAGTAATCTATTGTTTTCATTTCAGATCATCTATCATAATGGAATTTTAAAGTTTATTATAAGACATTTTTGAAAAGTTTATTATTTTGCTTTTGTCTCTTATTATTTAGTTTTTTATCCTATGATTTAATAAAAATATACATACAATAACGTATGCACATTTTTAGTTCCATTTGATAAATCTCTGTAGCTGTATAACTCATACTTATGTATCCAGGTGTAGAACATTTCTGTCACCCAAGAAGTTTCCCTCATGCTTCTTCTCAGTTTTCCAAAAGCCATCACTGATGTATTATCATGGGTTAGTTTTGCCCATTCTAGAACTTCTTATAAATGGAATCTTACAGCATGTTTGCAAACTATTATTCTAGGCTTTACTTTTAAATAAAAGGTAATTTAAAGAAAAATTCTTATTGAACTATGGGAAATTAAAAATAGTCCTACTTGAAACAAATTGCTGTCACCTTGGTAAATTCAAACTAGCAACTTTATGAAAACTAAATCCTATTCTAAAGTTTACATAGTCTAAAGTGTAGATTTGTAGATAGATACTGATAACAGAATTGAAAGCATTCTATTGGAATTTGTGACAGTAAAGGCAGATAATCATCTTAATTGAATGAGGTAATCATTGATCTTCTAGATCATTTGATCTTCTAGAGATCAGCAAACTTTTTTCTGTAAGGAATCAAATAGGAAAATTTTAGGCTTACAGACCCTGTGATCTCTTTTCATGACCACTCAACTCTGCTGGAAGCAGTCAGACAATACATAAGTGAATGGGCACATTGTATTCTATAAAACTTTATTTTTGGACACTGCAATTTCAATTTCATGTAATTTTCACTTGTTAGAAATAATGTTTTGATTTTCTTTCAACCACTTAAAAATGTAAAAACCGTTCTTAGCTTTAGGTTATTAAAAAAAAAATGGGGAGAGAGAGTCAGGACAGGGCTAAATTTCTCCGGACTCCAGGCTGTTGACTTCTAGGGTGGAGGCTGGCTGACATTTACATGCTTTCTTCTAAGCCTTTATACATAACGTGCTCGCCAGGACTTGAGGCAGGTAGTGGATAGTGGTTTCTTCTATGAAGTGCATGGATATGACAGATATTTTAGTTGAAAATTATTTTGCAGCATAGGAAATTTAAGGTTAATTTCTGGATCTCAGAAGCTTTGGCCCAGGGAGTGTTGGATTGGAAACGCTATCTCATTGAATGAAAACATTTAAACATTAGCATAGCATAGATGTAAGAGGCCTCTGACCTTTAAAGTATATCTAGCTCTTTCTTTGTATGTATTCAGGGTGACACTGAGATCATCATCTCTGCTCCCTTCTCCCTTTTAGTTCAGACTGAAGATTTCTCAGGAGCAGTTGAAGAACTTAAAGGAATAGTCAGTGGGTGTGATTAATGTCAGAATGACTGTAGCCCAAGTGAATAACAGGGTCATTGACTTTGCCTTCCACCTTGAAATCCCTACCAGTCCTATGTCACTCTCATTCCCATATCCCACTGCTAACCTACCTTTTTTTAAATTTTCCTTTTTTTATTTCCTTTTCACACCAACTTTTGTTTCTCTCATGTAGTTATCAAAAGGTGGTTTTTATTTTTAATGAGTAAAGTTGTATCCTCTTAAGAAGTTGATGAGTCAGATTTTCTATTTACAGCTTTCATCACTTTCTCCCATCCCACCCTTCTCCTTCCAAAAACAATAACACGTCAACCGACCACTAGATTTATCTCAAAAGAAGTTTTCATTCTAAGTGTGGGATAGCAGGCCATTTTTATTCTAAATAATCACTTTCCTTTTGATTGCCTTTAATGTAATCATAATAGAGTTCATAATCAGTAAATCATTGGCATGTTATACATGTGTACTGAGTCAGTAATTTTACTTTATTTTTTTAATAACCATTCTGTGCTTGAAATTTCTCTAGCTGTGTTTCTTTAAAATGTTTGCATAAATCATCACTTTATTCTGTGATGAGTATGACTAATATAAAATCACAGATTGACTTTAAAGAGCTAGCGGAGGTGTATAGGTGATCACATGTATTTTGAATTCCATGTAGCACCTTTGAATTCCTCAGTAGCACCTTGTCCAAGTGAGTATTTCAGAAAATGTGCATGATGTCTGTGTTGCGCTTCTGCTTTGTGCTTTCTGCTTTGTATTATCAGATTGCTTGAGGTTGTCTAAATGTTGTCATACTTCTCAGGGAGCCTCATGCAGAAATACAAAGCTCTGAAACTATTTTCTTTTGTGATATTTCAGTATAGGTAATAGTTAATATATAGTCTTTTAAAAAGTTTTTAGTCCAGAATGAGCAGTATGTCATAATAAAATTATTCTTTCTTTGGGAAATGATTAAGAATTTTAAATAAATATGTATATATTTTAAAGCCTAAGTAATTATTTAGTTCAATTAGGCTGTGTCATCTTTAATCATACCTTCACATGGATAATGTAAGTCCGGAGACAAAATTAGTACAATGAATATGTAAAAGTGTTCGTTTTGATCAAAGCTGCAAGCAGGGATAATTCTATATGGACTGTCCTTCTGAGAAATTCAATCTTAATAAAAATCTTTGATTCTTTTCTTTTTCCTGGATGCAGTTTGGAACAGGTGGAAGCACTTCAGTTAAGGATAGGTAGTTGTCTTTTGAAGTATAGTTTGAAAGCTTCTCAACTGATATCTTTAAAGAGAAGTTATGTACTATGAGAAGGGAGGTTTATTTTGAAAGTATAACATAAAATGATGAAGCTGAAAATTTTTAGGTAAACGTTAAGTGTCCATAGTTGCTCTTTGATATCTTAAGTGTTCTTCCTACATAGCAACTCTGGAATCTAAGTATTACCCTCTATTTATAAAATGAGGTCCCCTTAATGTTGATCATGTATTGTAAGACTTTATGTGCTGGAGTGAACAGAAGTAACCCAGCTAACTGCAAGGGCAAATATTATTCAGGAAAGGGTTTAAATGTTATCTAAATATAAGCATCAATTTGGAAATGTATTGATGGCTTATGCATTAAGACAGAGAGGAAATATTTCTTGAATAATTCTTTTAAGGCAGCACTTTGTTTCTTAATTTAGTTAATCCTGTGCTCGGCTTACTACTTTGTTTTCTTTTCTTCTTTTAAGATAAGAAGTGATTCTAAAAAAGTAACATTTTCTGGAGACAAAACTCTTGACTAAGGACTTATTATTTAGTTTTGCTACCTTTCTTTTTTGAGGTGTCTGATGGCCAAGAGTCCACACCACCGACCCCTGCACCCACTTCAGGAATTGTGGGTGCACTAATGGAGGTGATGCAGAAAAGGAGCAAAGCCATTCATTCTTCAGGTACTTTTCCAGTCTGTGTGTGTATTGATTTGTTGAATAAATTTGAATGTTTAAAGTTTTGTTATTATTTTTTTATGACTGTCTTCACTAGCTTTCACTAGCTTTCTCCCTACCAGTTGAATAATGTATTACTATGGGTTCTAGGATATATTTTTTAAAGTTTTGCCTCTGTAACTAATTTATCTATAACTTAATGGAAGTCAGGACACCACAACCATAATCATAAGTTGAAAGAATAACTTTGGAATAGGGCAGTTTTGTTTCTTACATCAGGAAATACTAATAGACGCACTAGCAAACAACTTCTAAACCAGGCTTGAGATTTTTGGATCCCATTCCTCTGACATTCTCATGCATAAGAAATTCAGATTTCCCTGATCTGTGAGAATAAGACTGAGAATTTAGGTAATTTCACTGTTTTGCAAACCTTTATTGTCATTTTCTAATAGATTTATTTGAATGAACCAGGAGCTATTCTAAGGTTATTATTAAACATATGCATATTGCCATGTAAATGAATATTGCTTCTAAAAAAGGACAAGAATATGATTTTGCTGATTAGAGTGGTTGAGATTAACTAAAGAGCTTCTCCAGCATGATGTACTAGAATCAGATCTTTGTTCTTAGTAGATCTCTATGAACCTCAGTTTCTTATTTGTTACATAGAGAGAGAAATTGCATGATTGATGTGAGAATTAAGTAAAATAGTAAGAAACTAACCAGCAGATTGCCTAGCACATGGTATGTGCTCAATAAATGTTATTCTTTTCTTTTTTTCTCTGTAAGGATGTGAATGTCTAAAATCCTGGAATGATATTTGTTTTTCTTAATTAAATAGGCATATTTGTTCCTATGCTGCATTAAAAAGATAAAGTAGCCTAATTCATACCATAAATATTTATTGCAGAATGATAATAAAATTTTTGCAAAAATCCCTGCTTTATGGAGCATGCATTCTGTCTAATGAGAGACAGAGACAAGCAATGAACAAAGTAAATTAGAAAAACATACAGTGCATTAAATGGTGATATGTACTGAGGACAAGAGTTCAGCAGAAAAGGAAGATAAAGAATTACAGACTCTGTAATCCCAACACTTTGGGAGGCCGCGGCAAGAGGATTGCCTGAGCCCAGGAGTTCGAGACCAGCCTGGGCAACTGGGTGAGGCCTCGTCTTTACAATAAATCACACACACAAAAAACTCTCCAGGCCTGGTTGCATGCTCCTGTAGTTCCAGCAACTTGGAAGGCTGAGGGGGAAGGATCGCCTGAGCCCATCAGGTCGAGGCTGTGATGGCTATGAGCGTGCCACTGCACTCCAACCTGGGCAACAAGAATAAGACTCCAACTCAAAAAAAAAAAAGAGTTATAGACTATGGGTGGGAGGCTCATCTTGAAATGGAATGATGAGGCCTAGCTGAGGTGACATTTGAGAAAAGACCAGTAGTTCAGGAAGTGAACCACGTAGAAAACTGGGGACAGTGTATCAGATGGAAAGAACAGCAGATGCATAGTCTTTGTGGTTGAGAAGGTTGAGAAACAGTGAGGAGGCAGTGAGGTGATCTGTGTGACTGGAGGGAGAGACGGAGGGGAAAAGTAGTAAGGAATGAAGCACAAGAGGAAGTGGAGGATGGAGATGGCAGCAAGCCAGGTGCTTTCCTTCTGAGAGTGATGGGAAGTCATTGGCGAGTTTTTAGCAGAGGGGCAGTGGTGATCCAAGCAAGGGGATGGAGGCTGAACCAGGTTTATAGCACCAGTGAGAAGTGGTAACCAAGTTACAAAAGGTTTTTGATCTGAACAACTGAATTGGCAGAGTATTCTTGACAGAAAAGAGAAAGATTTAGAAAGAACAAGTTTGAGAGGAAAGATGAGGAGTTTGGTTTTATACATATTAAACTTGAGTTACCTATTAAAAATTCAAATATAGAAGTTGAGTAGGCATTTGGTTTTGAGTCTGGAATTCACAGGAGAGATCTAAACTGTATTTAATACATGTTTGCATGCCAATAAAATAAAGACACATGGTATTTAAAGTTATGGAAGTGTATGAAATGAGCAAAGAAGTGAATATGGAGAGAGAAGTGAAGGTCTAACAAGGTACGAGGGCTGGAGGATAGTATCTGGAAGCCAGAGGAAGAAAATGTTTGAGAGAGAAGAAGAGGTTGATCATCTGGGTCATGTGCTTCTGTTCAAAGGTGAGGGCAGGGCAATTTGAGTTTTAGATCTAGCGATGGGAGCAAGGTCCATTCAATAGAGAGTAGAAGAGTGGAAATAGAGACTGGGTGTTGGGACCACCTGTTCTGTTTCCTTTATGGCTTATTGTTGACAGGTTCCTGCTAATCGCTGGAATTGATAGCTAAAGGATATGTTGTGTTTTTGACACCTTTTCTTTAAAGACAGTCATTAAATGGGTCTTCCTTTGTTTTCTTAGGCTTTTTACTTCTCTGAATGCTTATTTAGAAAACATTCATCTGCTAGTTTACATTATTTTCATCAGCAGGTGGTCACATTTTCCTCTTAATTTTGTGACCCGTTTCATGCTAAAAAATTAGCTGAACTATTATTTCAAGATATAGCAGTTGGTATTGACATTTGTTATAAGAATGTGATTACTTAAGTTGATAGTTGTTCATAGAAGATCACTTTATCAGCCCAGCTTTTCCACCTGGGTAGGTGTCAGAGAACATGCTACAGTAATTTGATGTCAATAGTAAGTCTTCGTTTGTCGTTTATCCATTTATACATCTGTCTCCACACCACTCATGACACTTGAAGGCAGGAAAAATGACTTATTCATCAATCACTGAGTGAATACAGAAACTAGGACAAAGGAGGACATTACTGAACTGACCCCAGATGGCAAGAATTAATAATTCTTAGAATTAAGACTTTTCAGAGTAAACTCAGATGACTAACCACTATGAAGTTCAGGCTGAATAAAAAAAAGGTAACTTCAGATATGGAAAATGCTCAAGAATAGTCTTGGTGGCTGCTAATATTAAAAGGTTAAGGAAAGGACCTCATTCTGCTCAGATGAGGAAAATGTAAGGCTGCTCTGAAATACGTGATCATGAGAAAGCATTTGTTTTATTCTCATGTCTGTGAGTTCTGCTAAATATTCCTCATAGTAAATAGGTTTTTTTGTATTGTTTTGTTTATTTGTTTTGAGTTGGAGTCTCACTTTGTCACCCAGCAGGAGTGCAGTGGCACACTCACAGCCACTCCAGTGTCGACCTGCTGGGCTCCACTGATCCTTCCGCCTCAGCTTTCCAGGTAGCTGGAACTACAGGCATGAGCTACCATGCCCAGCTAATTTTTGATTTGTTCTAGAGATGAGGTCTCACTGTTACCCAGACTGGTCTCGAACCTGCAGGCTCAGGCAATCCTCTTGCTTCAGCCTCCCAAAGTGCTGGGATTATAGGCTTGAGCCACCATGCCCAGCCATTTTTTTAAAAAAATATATTTAAAAAACTGATGTAACGACTATGTAGCATGCTTTTTTGCTTATTTCTGGCCCATTTTTTTAAACTGTCATTCCTGTGGTAGAACCTCATGATAGAACTATTAGCTACTTCCTCCTCTTTGCCATGAATGCTGGTAAATTTCTGTCTTTTGTTACTCTAAATGCCAGAGTAGTGGGGTATATTTGATACTTTTCATCCAGGTAAGTTTTGTGAAATATGACTAGCAAAAGTGTTGAGTAAATTATTTTCCTTGCTGAAAAGGTAAACACAGAAATTAACATGAAGTCAATTGAACTCCTTCCCATATCAGTTCTGTAACAGTTTGGGGCTGACCATCATACTTCAATAAATAAAAAATAATGGTTAATGTTATAAAAGCAGTAAGTTAGTTTGGGGTCAAGGGAAGATATCTTTGTACCTCTCTGTCTTTTGTTAATTTTCAAGTCTTAATACTAGAATTCAAGTACTTATTCATAGAAACCTTCATGAAAACAATCAATTTTTTATGAAGAAAAAATAGAAGAAAAAGATTGTTGTGTATTCTTTACAGGTAGCCCACACATACGTCACATACTCCGTCTTACTGGCTCTTTGTCATTTTCAAGCGTAGTTACTTAGCTAATGTCTCACTTCACAAACTTGGCCTTCAGGGGTTTTATGAGGTATATACAGAGTGTGCCAAAACCATAGACACGTTTTAAGAAGGGAAAAAACTATTAAAATTGTAATACTCAGTATGTGCTGATAGCAGAAGATGATAGCAAGTCACGTCTGACTTCTGCAGATACAAGAGGTACTCAGAATGGTTCCCATTAGCGTCTAGACACTTATGATTACAGCGAGCTACTTCAGGACTTGTTGCTGTTCAAGGCCTCCCAGATCTTCCGTTGTACCTATCACATGCAATACCTTGTGTCTCACACTTACACGAATGCATGCAGTTGTTAGGCATGTTGGAGGTTCTGTTGCATACTTACACCTCTATTGTCGTACTTCCACAACATTCTCTAATTTCAAATACCACATCCAAATGGTCTTGCTCTCCTCGAACTGCAACCATGTTTTGCCATTTTCTTTTACTGTCCTGCTGGTCTCATGGTGACACTAGCATTTATTTGATTAATGCCGTCTTTTGAGCGAGTGTCATACTATACATTGTCACCATAATACAATTCAACTTCAAAAAGTAATGCATAGATAACATCGCTTAAAATGTGTATACATTTTTTGGCACCCATGGTATACTTAAGATGTTAGTAACATGAAAAATTAATATAAGCCGGGCTTGGTGGCTCAGCCTGAAATCCCGCGCCTTTGGGAGGCTGAGGTGAGTGGATTGCCTGAGCCCGCAGGTTCGAGACCCTCCTGGGCAGCGAGACCTCATCTCTACAATAAATCAAAAAATCAGCCGGGCGGATAGTACATTCCTGTAATTCCGGCTACTTGGAAGGCTGAGGCGGATGGATCACCGGAGCCGGCAGGTCGAGGCTGCGGTGGCCGGGAGCAGCCACTGCACTCCAGTCTGGGCGACTGAGTGAGACTCCAACTCAAAAAAAGAAAAATTAATATAGTATGGAAGTGTACTTATAGAGTTTTATGACATATAAATATTCACTCAAGCACTTATTGAACAACTTACAGTTCTGGTGTTGAGGATACAATGACAAATAAATGATAAATAAGACAGACAAGGTCCCTGCTGTTAGATTTTAGTGTGATGACTATAAAAATATAAATAAAATACAAGAATTTCAAGTAGTTGTGAGTAGTATAAGAAAAATTTTTAAATGGGATAGTTACTGATTGTGAGAAAGGGCTACACTTTACATAGAATGGTCAGGAAAGTCCTTTTTGAGGAGGTGGTTTTTGAATGGGTCCTAAATGTTGAAAGGATGCAGCCAGACAGGAGAAATAGCTATTGCAGAAGCTCTGGAGTAAGAATCAGCTTGGTAAGTGTGAGGGACAGAAAGGAGGCCATCTTGCTAGAAATAATGAGTTGAAGGAGAAAAAGCTTGGGGAAGGGGAGAGACAATAACTGGGTGAGTCAAGTAGGGTCTTGTAGAGTGAGGGAACATCAAATTTTACTCAGATAGCAGTGGTCAACCACAGGAGGATTTTTGAGAAAGGTAGCAACATGATATTGTTAAAACTTTGAATTTAAATAATATCATTCTATTTCCTCTGAGGCAAATAGACTATAGAGTTGCAGTAGTCCAAGTGAGACATGATGATGATATGAGGAGCAGCAGTGGAAGAGGTGAAAAGGAGAGAGTTGATGATTGGAAGGTGAAAAAGGAGGAAGCAGTAATAATTTCACGTGGGAGGATGGTGACACCATTTACTGAGATGGAGCAGACTAGGATGGAGAAAGAGAAGGTTCGGGAAGATAAACTTTACAAGTTTTGAGTTTGAGAATCCATGTGAAGAGTACAGGAGGCAGTTGACTTTATGATAAGAGAGTTTACAATTCAAAAAGGGCGACCCAAAGGTAATTTTATACATTAAGAAACATACAGGTTGCAATGTATTACCTAGATACTAAAGAACCAGAGCCCAAAACATATAACTCCTGTTTTAATCTTCAATTTACTATCACACTTTCTAATTGTATTTCATTGGATGTGTTTTAAATTATTTTAGTAACTGGATTCCTGCAGGAATCAAATGGCTTATGTTTGAGGAGTTAAATAATTGTAGAAATCACTCAAGAATTAAGTAATGTCATTTCATTTATGCATATGTTTTAGTTGTATATCTTGATTTTCTTTTAGATGAAGATGAAGATGAAGATGACGAAGAAGATTTTGAGGATGATGATGAATGGGAAGACTGATCGATATATTATATATATATTTTTTAAGGTGAAATACTAAACACTACTTTCCATCTATGGATTCTGTAAAATTATCATGTAAATGTTCTACCAATTTGCTGTATATTTTTGTTGCCTTTTTTGCTTTTTTTTTTAATTAATCTGTGCAATACCTCATTTAATCTGTAAAGGTTTGTCATAATCCTCTACAAAGCTACTCCCTGTTATTGTGTGCAAGTTTACACCAGGATGCTCACTTGGTTTGTGAATACTATTCATTCCATCAACAAGGGAGTTTATGTGTGAGACTGACAAAAACCTTAATGTAATTTAGTTATAATGCCAGAAGGAAAACACTATTTTCATACCCTACTTTTTCTGTACCTAAATTTTCTTATAAAAATCTAGTATAGCACTACATTCTTTTTTAAGTGATGCAAACCTTAGTTTCTTTAGCCCCTTTATTTTGAATACAATGCTACATATGAATGTTGAAGCTGATACATTGCACAGTTCTCTAGACATCACTACACTGATGCGGTTTCTCAAATTTTAGCAATATGCTCTACATAATAAAATCACTACAGAGATTCTAGTGGGGAAAATCAGTAACACACCTGTTACAGCAGTATTGCCCGTTATTGGTACTGCAGTGGTATTTGCAGGCTGGAATCGGAACCCTTACATACCTGTTCTTGACTGAGGTTATTTTTATGCTGTAGCAAACGCGGCAGGCTCTTTTTGGCAAAAATTTTAAAAAATATGTTTGGTATTATTCTGAAACAGAAAAGTTATTTGAGTTTGAGGGATTTGGGGAGCATTTTCATTCTGCATGAACTTAAGTGGAGTATACATTATGGTTACTCCAATAGGTGTTTTTAAATGCTACACAAATCAGAACATTATAAAAATAGTGTAGAATTTAAGCACTTTTTTTTTTTGCAGTGTATATGAGTTGAGGTATTCAGAAATACCAATCATAAAAATCTAATCTAGCTGGCAAAAATATGCACTGTAATATTGACCCTAACTAATGTGCTATATATTTTTATTTTGATAATTTATCAAGATTTTTGTCAAATTCCATGTGAAGGATTACATTTTTCTTAAAATACTTGTGGTCCCAATGTCAGATTTCTTGGCACACACAACTTAATGATAGATATTTTTTTAAATAAAACTTTACAACCTGCGCATTTGTTATGCATACTAAATGGTGTGTTAAAATGAGGGTTTCCTTGCCTCTCTAAAATACACTAATCTACCTAAAGGTGGTTGTTTCATATTTATAGCGCTAATTATTATACCTACCTACTTTAAATTTTAGGTAGAAAAATATCTGATTTAAATACAGACACATATTTTTCTCACATTGAGTCATATGCAGAATGTAGTTCCAAATGTATTTCATTACTATAGTCACAATATCCAACTAAAAATTATGCTATCTAGAATTGTACCGACCAAAATCTAGTATTGGCATGATCTTGACAGGCTGGACCTGCAAGATGTGGCTTGAATTTTAACCAGTTATTGCATAATCTCTAGTGATCATGAATCTAGTTATTGTCATAAGAAATAATTTAAAAGGTTTTGTTGCTGAAAGCAGTAAGTGGTGCAGCAAAATAGTTAAGTTATTCAAAGAATGTTACCTTCCTTGCAAGAGTTATTTAAGCACATGGGAAAGATCATAGACTTTTTGTTTCTTGCAAAAAAACAGTGCCCTCTGCTGCTAGAAACCTTTTTCTGCTTACTATCATTTTTATTGTGGCTTGAGCTCAGTGAATCTGGCGTGACTGAGACTGGACAGCTATTAACCAATAAAATTAGAAATCTGTGCAAATCATAAATGGGACATTATAATTATTTTAAGTAACATTAAACATAAAAATTTTGTCTTGACATTGTAAAAAAACATATTAAATAATGCCAATTTAAGATCTCAACTTTTGACCAAGGAATTCAGGATCTTCCAGCTAACTTTGTTATAATAAATATTTTTATCAGGAGCTGCTGTGAGCAGAAAGTATTAATTCTTTTGAGTTGGAAACACAGTTTTAAACATGTAAGATGAGTATACAATTTACCAAAGGTAATTGAGTTCTGTTTTCGTACAAAAAAAAAAAAAAAAAATTGTCTCACCAAGTCTAAATTACTATTGGTTGAAACACAGCAGCTGTGGAGTTCAGTCCAGGCATGAAGGCTAAGTCTGCTTTACCAAGTAAGATGTAAGGCTGCATGTTTCAGTCCTCCACCATCTTGCACTGTGGACAGCACAGTGCGTCGTCTGAAAAGCCTCTCGTATAATATATTCTCCAGCTAAATGATTGTCTGGCAGCCTTCGCATTTAACAAACGAGCATGAGGCTTTTTATATCTAAGTGCTATGTGATAGACAATTTCAGCTAGCCACGTATTGTATGTATGAGGTTCATAAAGACTTTCAATCATTTCATGTTCAAACAACTGAAATTTTGTTTAATATGTGATTTTTTTTTTTTGAAATGTATAGTGAATAGGATGTTGCACTGGTGGCAATTCATCATGGAGCAAAATAAAATTAATTTGACCCAAATGCTATAAAATAGTGTGTTTCTATTTGTTCGTAAGAGATTAAAATAGGTTAGAGAAACTTTTTAACTGTGTAGCAAAGGGTGCACAGCAGTGAACAATAATGGTTGAAGTTTTCAGCAGACTGCATGCCCGAGAGTGTGCCATTAAGTAAACATGGTGAGCAAAAGAATGTTACACCCTGTTCTGTTAGGAAACATGACATCTGCTCAGCAGCTCTCCTGGAAGCCGCTGCTGTGGTATACGACCATTCACATTGCAAGGTCAAACTGCTTGGAACTTTCGCATACCAAAAATGTTGACGTTTTCTAAATCAGAATGGTTTTGGAGTTTACTGATAGTTTCAGTAAATGCCAAATATAGCTGTTTGTGTGGGACATAAATAGCTTTTAATAAACAGCATCAAAGGGAGTGCTCGTTTTAAACAGGAAATTCAATTTTTGATAGCATTTTCTGTTTGACTGACCCTGGCACACGTGGGTGTCTGAAGATTAAACTGAGTTATGGAATCCGGAGTGTAGGATGCTACAAAATTCCTTTCAACAGCTTTAGCCAAATCTAAGTCATTTTAAGACTAATATGCTCTATTACAAAGTTTTTCTGTTATACAAATGTGAACACTTAAGAACGTATTAAACTTTTAAAAGAATTTTTAAAAGAGAAGTGAAACGTTCCTCAGAATTGTTCTTGTCACATCATGTTTATCTAATCAGCAGAGAGGTGCCTAAAGTAACTCTGCTGTAGGTCTGGCCTTCTGAAGGGACCAGTGTAAGATAAGGCCTGTGTGTAGCACAAGAAAAGATCCTTGTGGCAAAGTTGAGAAAGTTTACCCTGCACAATTATTTTATTGACATTGTCATATCTCACTCCAAAACACAGTATTATTTTATAATCTCTTGGTTATTTATTCATGACTTTGTTTTAACTTTGATTTTTAGGGAAACCCCTGGGAAAAGCTTACTGTTGTAATAAATCTGTAGGAGACAGACATACTTGGCAGCTGCTGCTGCACTTCTGCATGTGATACACGGCATTCTCCTTTGCTGTGAGGAGTAGGTGGAAAAATCTGTCTCTGTAACAAAGCATGTCCAGGTGCATCTGCCAAAGCTTTAGAAAAAAAACACATTGATGGTTGTGCTAACTATTGATGCAGTATTTATTACACAAGTTCAGTGTGAGTCTAAAGTAGTCACCTGCACCATCATCAAGACTGACAAATCATCTAGAGAGCACACAATTATTTTGAGTAAAATATAACACGTAGTTTATAAGTGGCTTTCAGTTGAGTCAGATATGTATGTATTGGGGCATTTCTCATAAATTTGAAGTGGGCCCTGAATTCTTTAACAACCACAAAAAAATCTACCTTAGGATTTTTGAAAAAAAAAAATTCTATTTAGGGGAAAGTTCAATTTTATTAGTAACAACAATAGATTGTTGGAACTTTTAACAAAACACAATTTTCTGTTTTGAGTTGGTTGGCATTTCATGGTCTAAATTTAGTTTTATCTTAGCTGTTGCTAGATATGTGTGGATTTGCAACAAGGCCTAATTCTAAGGATTTCTGAAGCATCAGTATCACCATATTTAAACAGCTATTGTGAACGAAATGTGTGGTGGACATTAAGATACAACTACATTTACATCCTTGAAATCTAAAATACTTATTTCATAACAAAGATGTGGAGACAATTGAGTTATCTGCACAGAGGCATGTGGACACACCAAGCCTATGCTCTGATTTCACAGAGGTAGTTAACAGTACAGGCCGGACCTGACTCATTCAGTCACTCTTTCGCGTGCACCATAATCCTGTTGTATCCTCTTTCTCTTTCTGTTTTCCTAAGGATAAACTGCAGATTTAGTTTGTTTCTGAAAGACTTATGGCTACAAATGTCACCCTTTCTCACATATCATCTGAGTGTTGATAGAAGCCACCAACATCCTGTGTCTATCTCTGCCTAGAAAAGCTGGCTTGCTTTAAGGAGCCAGCCCCTGACTCTGAAGCATGTGATTGTATCTTGGCTCAATGGTGGCGGTCACCCTACATTGCCCAAGCGTTTGGTCATCACAGGGCACTTCTGTCATCTAGTACTGACTTGAAATGAGATTGAACTTTTAAATTCTGAGATCCAAATTATTTTTGTTAAGTTCTTATGAATGTAAGTATTTTGTCTTTACTTAGACATGAGTATTTTGCAAATCCTTAGAACCAACGTGTCTGACAAAATTAGAGAATGTACTAATCTTTTTGAATAATTTTCAGTCAACAGCTGCACTGTCAATTTAAAGACTGGGAGTTCTTCCAAGGAGCACAAGAACAAACAACACTTTAAATCCAACTTCCTGGCTTTATTATTAGTGAGAGAGGGGAGATTCTAATTTGGTTGTGTGTATTACAACCTTATTGGAAAAGAGGCAGGGAATAAAAAGTGGATCTAGTGTTTGTGGTGTTGAAACAAATGAAAGGAAAAGGCATTACATCCAGTTAACTACAGAAAAACAAAGTTGTTCATGTTTCAATTATATTGTCTTAAAGGCCAGTATAATTTAGCCCCTTAAATCAGTTTCTGACCTAAAAAGAATCAGCATTACTCTTTTTTCTTCTTAGCTAGGGTGGGTGTCTAAGGGGCCAGAGAACAAAAAGGAGAATTTGTGTTTGCAAGCATATTGGTGATTGAGAGTGCTCGGGGTGTAGAATTAAGAAATGCATTTGAATCTCTTTTTAAAGATGAAAGCTATAGGAAGAAACTCATAAAATGCTATATTTAGGTATTGTTCATTTGTCATAGCAGGATGTGAATGTAGTAGTTGTATCAACTAAGGCTCAAATTACACTAGACCATTCAAATGGAAGCCTTTTTTATTTTTATTTTTTTTAAGTTTTCTGAACCTTGCTGTGAATATTTGCCAAAGGTTATGATGTGGTTAACGCTAATAGTTAAGTAAGTATGAGAAAGTCTAATTAAATAAGCATAGCTCTAGAATTTCAGCCACTTTCCAGGACACCTGTAAATGGACCTTACAATTATATTTTAGTGACCTTGCTTTGTCTATGGTTAAATACCTGGATGCTATAAAGCATACTTATAACAGACTTGCTTCCTAGAGATGTTTAGGAAGGTCAAGTGAATTCTGAACCAGATGGTTCCCCAAAAGTTCTACAGTCGACATCCCTGCATCAGCCTGACATGCATTAGGTTACTTAGACCTTTTGCAAAGAGAGTAGGTCTGCACCACCTGCGCCTTTCAGCATTCTTTTCTTACTTTAGCACTTTCATTACTGTGTTTTCCAGAACCCAAAACAGAAAAGCTGGTTGAATAGGAATCACTATCTTTTTCACATGTTTTATTCACCAGCAATCTAAGTCTCATTAACCCAATATCATTCCATCAGCTTAGGAGAAGCAAGTATATTGTGTGTTTGAGTTCAGATTTGATTCTGTAAAGACTTTGTGTAGCCTGCACCAGTCATTATGCACTATTAATCTCAAATGGGATTTGGTTGGTTGTTGGAAAAGAGGATAACTTGTACAGAAGGAAAAAAAAAAAAGTTGCTCTTTCCAGTGCATGGCCAGTTAAACTTCAGTGTAGCATTATCTTTGTATCTTGGTCTTGGTTTGTAATAAATTAGAATTGTAGTAGTCATCCCACATATGAACTACTTGACATGATAAACTTTGGGATATCTTTCAACTTGAGAAAACCATGGCTATATATTCATGTTAATGAGATTTTCCACAAAATTGAGGACCGGGGTGGATACTGGAAAAACTGTAAAGGAATTTTTTGAAGGTTTTGCCCAGAAAGCTTTCAAATATGCAAGTTTGTTAAATATTAGTGGGAAGTGGTGGGTAAAGCAAGAAAGAACAGGAACATAGGGAATGTCTTATATCATGTCCCCAAGCCTTCAGAAACTCCTAAACATCTGATATAGCTGTGCAGCCAATAGATAAATGGGCTTGAATGCAAGTGTGAACATCCTAATCCTATACTAAAGCAAACTAATAAAAGTGATTGTAGTTACTATAAGTTGGAGATAGACCCCAGAATGAAACAAATCTCTTGTTCCATGTACTGATAGGTCTCTAAAATCAGGGCAATAAAGAAAATTCATGTGGTCCCCCCCATCATGTGAAGTCTGATTGGAAAGAGAAATCAGGGTTTTTTCCTGCCAACTGCTTGGCAGGTTTTTGTAGTTTATTGAATTAATTTCAGGCTTGGAATAGAACTGTGCACACGACCAATTGTGAAAGAATGACATTAGTGAAGAGGTAAAGGACAACTGGAAAACCTTGACATGCTGTTGGGGAGATACACTGATGTGTGTACAATGGCTGAGTTCACTCTCAAACCAATGCAAAAACATAAATCTGTTCTAGCAGGTCACTGGAGATGCCAGTTTTGGAGCTACTCATTTAAGACATTATTTAACCCAGGTGTCGGGGATCACACCTATAATTCCAACACTTTGGGAGGCCAAGGTGGGAGGATCACTTGAGCCCAGGAGTTCGAGACCAGTTTGGGCAACATATCAAGACCTTGTCTCTACAAAAATAAATAACTGGGTGTGGTGGTGTGCACCATTAGTCCCAGCTATTCAGGTGGCTGAGGCAGAAGGATTGCTTGAACCTGGGAGGTCGATGCAGTGAGGTGTGAGCATGCCACTGCCTTTCACTCACTGCAATAGAGTGAGACCCTGACTAAAAATAATCATATGGAAACATAAATAACCATGAATAGCCAAAACAATTCTTAGCAAAAGAAACAAAGCGGGAGATATCACACTTCCAGACTTTAAACTTTACTATAAGACTACAATAATGGACACACCCTGGTACTGGTACAAGAACAGATAGGCATATGGACCAATGGAACAGGATAGAGATTCCGAGAGCAAAGCCTCAATTTCTCAACCAACTAATCAACAAAGCCTCCATCAACAACCACTGGGGAGAGGAAAACCTATTCAGTAAGTGGTGCTGGGCAAACTGGCGACCACATGCAGAAGATTGAAACAGGACCCCTCCCTATCTCCATACACAAAAATCAACTCTAAATGGATCAAAGACCTAAAGGTAGGAGACACCCTTACAGAAATTGGAGTAGGCAACCAATTCCTGACCAAAACCCCAAATGTCCATGCCACAAGAGAGAAGATAGACAAGTGGGACCTCATTAAACTGAAAACCCGCAAAGCAAAAGAAACCAAGAGTGTGGAGACAGTCCACAGAAATGGGAGAAAAATATTTGCCAGCTATGTATCTAACAAAGGCCTAACATCCAGAATCTACAAGGAACTCAAACGTGCCAAAAGGAAATAAACACCCCCATTAACAAGTGGGCAAAAGGCCGGGCTTGGTGCCTCAGCCTGTAATCCTGGCACTTCGTAAGGCCGAGGCAGGCAAACTGCCTGAGACCATGGGTTTAAGACCAGCCCGGACAACTTGGCCAGACCTCCTCTCTACAATAAATCAAAAATTAGCCAGGCGCGGTGGCACATGCCTGTAGTTCCGGCTACTTGGAAGGCTGAGGCGGGAGGATCGCTGGAGTCCAGAAGGTCAATGCTGGTGTGGCCGTGAATGTGCCACTGCACTCCGGTCTAGGTGACAGAGTGCAACTCCAACTCAAAAAAAAAAAAAGTGGGCAAAAGACAAATAGACCGTTCTCAAAAGAAGATATATGAGCAGCCAACCAACACATGAAAAAGTGCTCAGCCTCACTAATCATCAGAGAAATGCAAATCAAAACCACATTGAGATACCACCTAACCCTAGTAAGAATGACCATCGTTAATAAGCAAAAATAGCTTTGATTTCTTTGAGCAGTGTTTTGTAATTTTCATTGTAAAGGTCTTTCACGTCTCTGGTTAGGAAGATGCCAAGGTATTTCATTTTTTTTGTGGCTATTGTGAAACCACACTGAGATACCACCTAACTCCAGTCAGAATGGCAATTATCAACAACTCAAAAAATAACAGCTGCTGGAGAGGGTGTGGTGAAAAGGGAACACTTCTACACTGTTGGTGGGAGTGTAAACTAGTGCAACCTCTGTGGAAAGCAGTGAGGCGATTCCTAAAAGCTCTAAAAATTGACCTTCCATATGACCCCGCAATCCCCCTACTGGGAATATACCCTGAAGAACACAAATCACTCTATAAAAAAGATACCTGCACATGTATGTTTATCGCAGCATTGTTCACAATAGCAAGAACCTGGAAACAACCATGCTGCCCATCAAAAGAGGACTGGATTTAAAAAATGTGGTACATATACACGATGGAATACTACGCAGCCATAAAAAAGAACAAAATCATGAATTTCGCAGCAACCTGGATGGAACTAGAGTCTATAATACTGAGTGACCTCTCACAGAAACAAAGATCCGAGTATCACATGTTCTCACTCATATAATGGACCTTGAACATCCAATGTAATACTATAAGAAAATGGCTGACAGTACTGGAAAACTATGGGGGGGGATGGGATTAACAGTAGCAAATATCTGTCTGGGGATGGGAAAACACCTCTTATCAACAGGGTGCCTGAATGAAATGTAATTGTACACCTAACCCTTAACTGTACCCCACAAAACCATAATAAAAAATATTGATTAATAAAAAAATAAATAAATAAAAAATAAATAAATAAAACAGTTGTTGGTGAGGATGCAGAGAAAGAGAAACACTTCTTCTCTGCTGGTGGGAATGCAAACTAGTGCAACCTCTTTGGAAAACAGTGTGGCGATTTCTAAAAGAACTAGACATTGACCTTCCATCCATATGACCCAGCAATCCCTCTACTGGGAATATACCCGGAGTAACTCAAATCATTCTACAAAAAAGATACCTGCACACGCATGTTTATTGCAGCACTATTCACAATAGCAAAAACATGGAACCAACCGTGCCGCCCATCAAAACTGGAATGAATAAAAAAAAAAAAAATGGGTTACACGTATACAATGGAATATTATGCAGCCGTATAGAAGGACAAACATATGGACTTCACAGCAACTTGGATGGATTTAGAGTCTATCATACTCAGTGATCTATCACAGAAACAGAACAGAGTACCACATGTTCTCGCTCAAAGCAGACCCTGAACATTTACCATAATACTCTAAGAAAGGGATTGTCAGTGGCAGAATAGTGCTGGGGTGGAGTATGGGGACACAACAATCAAGGTCCCTGATCTCAAACCAAGCAAAGTGGTGACCAAAGGAAGGCTCAAACTTTACCTGTACGACGACCATTTGTATACCTAATCCTGAATTATGCCCCACATCTTTAAAATAAAATTTAAAAAAAAATAAAAGTAATCATCATCATTATCTTTGTGTTAGTATTCATGGGCAAGAACATGTATTTATATTGATGTATGTAAAATGTATTTATAGAGCCACCCGGATCTATGGAAATTTAGAACAATTTACTAAGTACAAGGAGAAGGAATTAATGCAAGTGCACAAATTCTTATGCATCTGACTCTATTTAGGTTGAAAAATGGGTTTTTCAGTGTGGTTTTGATTTGCATCTCCCTGATGATTAGTGAGATTGAGCATTTCTTCACGTGTTTGTTGGCTGCTCGGATGTCTTCTTTTGTGAAGTGTCTGTTCATATCCTTTGCCTATTTTATAATGGGGTTGTTTGTTTTCTTTTCAGTGCACTTCAGTTCCTTGTAGATCCAGGATGTTAAGCCTTTGCCAGTCAGAATGGCAATTATCAACAACTCAAAAAATAACAGCTGCTGGAGAGGGTGTGGTGAAAAGGAAACACTTCTACACTGTTGGTGGGAGTGTAAACTAGTGCAACCTCTGTGGAAAGCAGTGTGGCGATTCTTAAAAGCTCTAAAAATTGACCTTCCATATGACCCTGCAATCCCCCTACTGGGAATATACCCTGAAGAACACAAATCACTCTATAAAAAAGATACCTGCACACGTATGTTTATCGCAGCGTTGTTCACAATAGCAAGAACCTGGAAACAACCATGCTGCCCATCAAAAGAGAACTGGATTTAAAAAAATGTGGTACATATACACGATGGAATACTACACAGCCATAAAAAAGAACAAAATCATGAATTTCGCAGCAACCTGGATGGAACTAGAGTCTATAATACTGAGTGACCTCTCACAGAAACAAAGATCCGAGTATCACATGTTCTCACTCATATAATGGACCTGAACATCCAATGTAATACTATAAGAAAATGACTGACGGTACTGGGAAACTATGGGGGGGAGGGGATGGGATTAACAGTAGCAAATATCTGTCTGGGGATGGGAAAACACCTCTTATCAACAGGGTGCCTGAATGAAACGTAATTGTACACCTAACCCTTAACTATACCCCACAAAACCATAATAAAAAATATTGATTAATTAAAAAAAAAAGAAAAAGAAAAATGGGTTTTTAGCCATAGGTCATGATTCTTAGGAAGTTTATGATTTCCTAAGAGTGCTTGTGATTACACTCAGCATCTAATCTAATGAGAAAAGGTTGAGAATGGACACAGTGGCTCAAGCCTGTAATCCCAGCACTTTGGAGGCCCCTGAACCCATGGATTCAAGACCAGTCTGGGCAACTTGGTGAGACCTCATCTCTACAATAAATCAAAAAATTAGCTGGGCGTGGTAGCGCGGACCTGTAGTTCCGGCTACTTGGAAGGCTGACGTGGAAGATTTGCCTGAGCCCAGCAAGTCAACGCTGTGGTGGCCGTGAACTTGCACTCCGGTCTGGGCGATGGAGTGAGACTCCAACTCAAAAAAAAAAAAAAAAAAAATGTTGGTAAAACAGAAAAGGGTAAGGAAGAAATTCGGTTTTGTAATTGTTAGTCACAAAACTGGTAAAGGGTTCAGGATTGAAAACTTAGACTAGTTGGAAGATTTGGTGACTACCAGTCCATACAGACAGTTTTCTAATAAGTATTTTCCAGAGGGCACAGTCAACACCCGACCACTTGTTTGCATTCCTCTGTGCAGACTGCTCTCTGACTTTTTCAGGGTGGCATCTTCTGGCCCCACTGCTTTTCTACAGATGGGGTGTTATGTGGACTTCCACCTAGTTTCAAACCCAACTACTTTTTGGTGCCAATGATGAAGTCATTTGAAAAAGTTTCCAAAAGTTCCATGGTGTGCTCACTCCACTCCCAGAACTTTCATCACCAAAATGTTCTTTCTTTTCTTTTCTTTTCTTTTCTTTTATGTTTTACTTAATTTTATTATAAAGATGTGGGATACACGTTAGGATTAGGTACATCAGTAATCTACGTGCTGGTGAAGTTTGAGTCTCCAACCGGTCCTCATTCCCCTGGTTTAGGACTAGGTATCCTTTGTGTTGTTACATGTGCCACCCCTATCCCCACCCCCAGCAGTGTCCTGCAACTGCCAATCCCTCCCTTGTGCTAATTTGATTAATGTTCAGGTCCCACTTACAAGTGAGAACACGTGGTATTTAGTTCTTTATTTCTGTGATAGATCACTAAGTATGATTGTCTTCAACTCCAAATTGCTGCAAAGTCTACGATTTTCTCCTTTATGGCTATGTAATATTCCATTGTGTATACATACCACATTTTCTTTATCCAGTCTACTTTCGATAGGCAGTAGAGATTTTTTTCTTTGAGGAAAATCATATTTAAAAGCATTCATCAAAACACTCACCAGTATTTATCGGAACACTTATTAAGTGTTGTACATTATGTGAATGAAATGTTTTATATGAGCAAGATATCCCAATTTTTAGCCAAAGCAAATGAAACTTAGATTAAATAATTGTACAAAGTTACAAAGCTAATAAATAGCAGAGCTGGGCTTCAAACTCAGGTCATAATACAAACCCCTGACCACTGTAGTACCTACCAGAGTAGCATTAACACTTCAGAGATTATCTGGACAAAAATAAAATTGTCACTGTAATATCTTTCCTTCAACCCCTTACCACTGTAGTACCTACCAGAGTAGCATTAACACTTCAGAGATTATCTGGACAAAAATAAAATTGTCACTGTAATATCTTTCCTTCAAAGATAGAAGGCTTGGGATTTTTCTGCTTATGTATATGCAAAGATGGAAAGAAAAATGTTGTCATACTCTGTTTAAATCAAAAACAAAAGTGCAACAGAAAGGAGCATATGTTATAATCATGCAACGTACAAGCAGTCACTAAAAAAAAGTATACACATTCTAAGTGATGTCATCTATATATTACTTTTTTTTTTTTTTTGAGTTGGAGTCTCACTCTGGCGCCCAGACTGGAGTGCAGTGGCCGCACCTGGCCACCGCAGCCTTGACCTGCTGGGCTCCGGCGATCCTTCCGCCTCAGCCTTCCAAATAGCCGGAACCACAGGCGCATGCTACCACACCCAGCTAATTTTTGATTTATTGTAGAGATGAGGTCTCGCCAAGTTACCCAGGCAGGTCTCGAACCCGCGGGCTAAGGCAATCCACTCCAGCTTCTCAAAGGCGTGGGATTACAGGCTGAGTCACCGAGCCCGGCCTATATATTATTTTTAGTTTGCTGGAATCAGAATTGTCTGGACGCTGATGGTAACCACTTTGAGCACCTCTGTAATTGGGGAAGTCAAACGTGACTTGTATTTATATTTAGTTGTCAGTATATATATCTCAGTATATATTGATATATCAGTTTTTTAATACAGTTTTTTCCTTAAAATGTGTGTCATTTTTCTGACACCCTCTGTATATGAATAGAATTTTTTAAATAATTTCTCTGGTTTACTCATCTCTGGTTCTCATTCTCTATTCCATCACCATTAAAATATTTTTTCCACTTGAAATATTAAATTAGGTAACTGGTATGTTTGAGTAATCCCAAATGCTTAATAAAAGATTACATAAGAACTTTTTGGAATTACCTCAGAGTCCTCTTTGCGAATTTAAAGTAATCTTTGCCAGTGTGTCTTCTTAAGCATTTCCTATTTATTTCATGTTTTTAAAATCAACCCAAGAACAACTTGAATTGGTTGTGCTTTTATTGTTGTTGCTTATTTTTAAGTTTTGCATTTCTTTAAAAACAGCTTTTATTAGTGACAGTTTCTGAGGTAAGAGGGTTGTAATGCATCCCAACAAGTTCTGACAGGTCAAGATTCCTGATGAAGTATCTGAGTGTCTCCGCAAAGACTCACCAAAAATTCCTGGCAGCACATAGGTACAAAGTTGCTGAGTATCACCTTGCTCCTCTTGAATGGGATACTTTCAGCTGTGAGCTGTTTTCCTGCATAAGACCCCACAACATGTTGACAAAGCAAGAGCTGCAGAAGATTGAAGTATAACTTCTGGAAAGACACTCACAATCAGGTATAAATAAATATTTTCCTTCTGACTCTTCCCCCCAGATGCAATTTAAGGAAAAAAACTTCATTTTTTCCCATTTTTGCATCCCTTTGAGCTGCTGTTTGTTGGATCATTTGTTCACAAGAATGTCTTGGTTTTTAATCTGAGGTATTGCTGCCAACCCACCCCCAGCTTGAAGGGGAATTACTCCATGACAAATTCAGGAAGGACAACTTTAGATCATTTGTTTTTGTGTTTATGTAGCAGTGATGAATAGGTCATCTGAGACTGCATTCGGGAAGAAAGAGAAATTTTGCAGTTTGTGCCAGTGACTACAGTATTTTGATGTGAGGAGATTGGTAGACCTTCCAATTACATGCCTACTTTTTAAAAATTCTAAATATATGACTCCCAAAAAAGTCATGCTGCCAACAAACTGTTTAATTTGTAAACACTATACTGCTAATTACACAGTGTTTCAATCTGGAACAAGTGATTAGTCATCTGAAAATTAGTGCAGAAATGTCAGTGTACAAAGAGATAATATGTCAAAGTAAACTCTTCAGCTTTGGATTGCAAATTTATCTAATGGTCCCAAGAGTTAGGATTTTAAAGATCATAATTTTATCTCAGGATGGTTTATTTAGAGAACAAAGCTTCCATTTTCTTGTTGTCAATCCTTGGCTTGCCCAAATGCTCTCTGGACTGAAGCCTGCCCAGCCACTGCTGACTATAGCCTGACCACTGCTTCCCCTATCACACATTGAAAAGATGTGGAGCCTTTGACGAAGGAGGGTTAGTGTGAGCGGGTGTGGATACTCTTAGAACTCTGGCCCTAAAATGTGCCAATTTCAGAATGAGATGGGACCTCCATGTGCAGGCCTTGCCCTGCCCTAGACCTTGGATCAATCTTGCCTTTATAACCTTGTTTTTCAACCATGAATCTTTTTGATAACGTAAGCATTTTGAATTCGAAATAATTTTTTGTGAGTAAAAGCAAAACGGAAGACAAGTGATTTGCTTTCAACTTTTGCACAACAACTAAAAACTTTGAAATACTCCTTTCCTGTTATGTTACGGTCTACCTCTGCTGTGGAAAACCATGTTTTTGTAAGTTCTAGGCCATTTGCTTTTAACTCTCCAAGAAGGACCCGTGACTAGTACTCTTATTTGGTTCCTAGACTTTGCCCATCCATCTGAGCTACACCCACAGATCCTTGCCTGGCCTCTAGTTCAGATCTGGAGGTTCGCTTGCCTTGCCCTTCCCCTGCCCTGTCGAGGATGACAGTCAAGCGTCGTAAGCACTATTGATAAGTCTGTGCCACTTGTCACTTTGGTTAAAAACGGCGATTGTGTGTTCTGCACCTCCATTCACCTCCAGCACCACCACTATGATGAGGACCAGGTGAAAATGACTCTCATGCCTAGACAAGAATTTTTCTTTGCTGACTGGATGATCCCCCAAAACTGACAATCCAGATGGGCTGTGGGCTTACTCACCACTGATCCATGGATTGAGTTACAGATCTCAGTATCTCTCTTCAGACGGTAGAAACCATGGAATGCAGCAATTCTCACAGTTTGAGGAGCTGACCATGTTACCATAGACTGCAATAGTTTTATACAGTAAAAGTATTTGAGGACAAAATATTTAACATCTATTCTTCCACTTTGGCTTGGAAACATTTAAGTATGTCAACAAGTCACCTAATTATGTGGTTTTCAAAAATGAAATTTTTCTATCATAAGTTCCAAAATGAGTGATTGTTTGGGGTTTTCTTGATAGCTGGCAACACCCTTCATGTAACATCTACTCAACACACAGTGGAAAAGGATCCTATATCTGTCCTGGTATTTCTTCTTTGTTGTTGCGTAGCTAATTATCAGCGCCTATTGAAATATACCCATTGAGTTCTTGTTGTTATTAAGGCACAAAGAAGGAAGTGAAGACATATATACAAATGGCAATATGCAAGGCAAAATGTAATAAGAACCAAAAAAGAAGTTTGAGTGAGGAACAATAAAAACTGAGAGGGAACAGATGAATTTCACGGAAGTGACCTTGAAAGATGAGTGGTTTATTGACCCAGGGAGACGGGAAAAATGGCATTCTGAACTGAAGAGACAGCATGAGTAAAAACAAGGAAGTGGGGGAAGCCAGGATGGTATTTGAGGAGCAAGAACCGAGGCTCATATTGATTGAAGATGTTGAGTGAACCAGAGGCATTTTCTGTCAGGCAAATCATAGCCATTGTACAATATCAGAAATTTAAAATATCATTATCATAAAGACCACCATGTGAGCAAATGTCTTTCCTAGGGTTTGTTCATTCATTCAACAAATATTTATTGAATGTATTTTACCCTGAAATACTAACAAGGTCAGATATGCCTAATGTCCTTAAAGAGTCATGTGGCAAGTACTATGTCACAACTTTGATTCTGTGTCTGTGATTCTGTGGGAATCAAAGACAGCTAACTCTGTCCAGCGGGAAGACAGAAAGGATGGGGAAAGAGAAGACTGTGCAATTAATTGCATGCATGACTGCAGATTATAGCAGGAGCAGGTTTCAGAAGAGAAAGATTGCATGCCCAGCTTTAAATATATTGTGTCTGAAGTGCCTGTCTGTTTTAATGTTTGGCTCTAAAATTGTGGGGAAGGGGGAGAATTTTTGCTAGAGTAAGGATTTGGGGGGGCGGTCATGTGGTATTTAAAGACAGAGACCTAGATGAAGTCACCCAGGGAGAGTATGGAAGAACATAGTCTCTTTTGAATGATGCTTTTCCCCCCATCTCCCTAGGTCAATAAGCTACCCATCTTTCAAAGACTCTTCTGAAAGATGATTAGGCATTAACTCGATGCAAAGTGTGGAAAAGGAAATTCCAACAGGTAGATGGTATGTGAAAAGGTGTGTGTCATGAGAGGGGCATCACTTGTTCGGGGAACTGCAAGTGGCTCAGTGTGGCTTAAGCGAGGGAGGATGAGGCAGAAAAACTATCAGGATCATGTCTGCCTTGCCAAGAGATTTGGACTTGATTCTGTAGAATATGGATTATCACTGAAGAATTTTTTTTTTTTTTTTTTTGAGTTGGAGTCTCACTCTGTCGCCCAGACTGGAGTGCAGTGGCTGCTCCCGGCCACCACAGTCTCGACCTGCTGGGCTCCGGCGATCCTTCCACCTCGGCCTTCCAAGTAGCCAGAATTACAGGCGTGTGCTACCACACCCAGCTGATTTTTTGATTTATTGTAGAGATGAGGTCTCGCTGCCCAGGCGGGTCTCAAACCCGCGGGCTCAGGCAATCCACTCACCTCAGCCTCCCAAATGCGCAGGATTACAGGCTGAGCCACCGAGCCCGGCTAACACTGAAGAATTTTAAGCAAGTGACTGACGTGATCAGAATTACATTTTGGGAAAATATCACTCTAGCATATTGGAGACAAAACGGGAGTGAATGAGAATGGATGGAGACAGAGAAACCCATTAGGAAGCAACATCAATACACTAGTCCAGATAATAGATTTCGAGTGACTCGCTGAGGATTTTTGTGGTAATCAAGAAGAGGATACACTGCCTTCCAGAGGGGAGAAAATTCTATTCACAACTATAACTTTAAGGTGACTGCTGGTAATTAAAATGACCTATAATCTTCTGACTACATTGACCAGTTTGAATCTGCAAAGGTAGAGCCAGAGCTGCCTTTGGGAGAGGAGTAGAGAGGACTATGTTTGCTGTGCATAACAGAGTGAGAAAATTTGGAATTTCCAAGAATGACCTGGGAGGCTGGTAATGAAGCAGAATCATGAGAAGAGAGAGGAAGTGATAAACTGGCAAGGAAACACAGACTTCTATGTGGAATAAAATAGCTAGTGGGTATTTCTTTAAGGCAATGCCAAAATAAATAAATAAGAATAAAATTTTAAATTAAAAAAAAGGGGGGGGGGAATCTCTGGTGATGAGTTAGCCAGAGGATTTTAAATACTAGGGCATCTGGTGTTCAATTTGAAGTCATTTCTGTTGCTGTAATGTCAACTTTATTTTCACTTCCCAAAATTCCATGCAGCATTGAGTCAGTAGAAATCAAGAATGAGAGTTTGGAGGAGGGGTATTAATCATTGGTTTGCAAGATGCATGTTAGAGAAGACAGCCAAAGAGTACTGTGATCACATAAGCCTCCAACCCCCACCCCTCCTTCTGGAAAGTCTCAGAAATCTTGCAGAAGACTCTGGGCTGTCACAGATGGAATGAAGTTTCAGTTGACTTTATCTGAAGCTTAAGTTCATGTGTGTGTGTGTGTGTGTGTGTGTGTGTGTGTGTGTGTGTGTCAAGTCAAGTAAAATGACAAACCAGATGATGTACCTTTTTAATTCTGAGATGATGGGGACCCAGAGCAGCTTGCTCATTTTTTAAAGCACTGAAATACACTCCTCATCTTGGTGAGATGTACCGTGCCACCCCTCCAATCTGCTTTCCCGCTCCACTGTCCTATGAACCCCACTGTTGAACTATGAAGGCCCACAGTTCAAGTGGACACTTCCAAGCTTCAGGACTGGCTAAGGCATTAGATGCTGTTGACATTCCTCTCGTTTCTCTCCACCCTCTCTGGTCACACCCAGCCTCTGCTGTTCTCCACACTCTTCCTGAGTGACCTCATCCAAACCCCTTCTTCTAAATACCTCATGCCACATGACCCCACATCCTTACTTCCAGCTCAAATCCCATTCCCACAATTCTAGACTCGCCTTCAAGTGGACAGGCCCTTTGGATGCAAAGTACTTTAAGCTGAATCCATTTTCCTTCTCCAAAGCCTTTTCCAGCGATGTTCACTCTCCCATTTGGGGACATTTGGGGTCACCCAAATAGCCCAGCCAGGAAGGTGGGTACCAACGTTGATTCCTGTGTAGTTTATGCTTTCTTGGTCTCTGTTCTGTTTGCTCTGACCTCTTCACCCACTACACTGTGTTCCCAGCTCAAGTCTGTGTCACTCCGTTCTTAGATCATTCCAGTCCTCTCCCGACTGGTCTTCTGCCACCAGCCCAGGTCTCACTGAATTCGTCCTTCTCTTGGTTACACAAGTTGTATTTTAAGACTTATATGGACATCGCATAACTCCTCCTCTTGAAGTCCTTTGATGCTCCTCCTGGCTTCCATAATGGAGTCTACATTCCTTAGCTTATGCTAAGTTGCTCAAGGACAGGCTCTCAGGGCCCTCAACCCATGACAGACTCTTTATTCATACATAAAAATTTGACTGGCTTTTTGAAATGCATCTTACCAAGACATGCTCTGTGGTTTAGATAGGCATATAATTTGACTGAGAGAACCCGGGAAACATGACAATTTGGTTGAAGCCTAATTTCCAGTTTTGGTGTACCGCAATTATGGTACACAACTGTAGTCTGTCTGGAAGAGGGCTTTTAAGCTGGGATTTGCCAGCCAATCATTTCTTCCAAGGAGTTTTGGAAAAGTTAAAAGTTAGAATAACAAAATCATAAGGAGAGAGCTGTAACAAACAAAATATATAACACCAGAGAGAAGACTAATCAAAATGATCTAAGTATTCAACAGTTATTAAAGTTGCTTGAATAAAATGGAGTTGTTTAATGCTATATAAGCTATTGTCCTCTTTTTTGAAGAGAAAAAACAGTTATTCAAATGTGCATTTAAGTATGCCTTAAGAAGGAATTAAAAAGAGAAGGTTATCAGTTGTTCAGTATGGGTATGATTATGGGGATTCTTTATGTCCTTTTGTTTATATTTATATTCTGATTATTCTTAATGATCACATACTGTTTTTGTAAAAAGAAAAGGCCATACAGAAACCATACACTAGTCCTCTTCTTAATCTCCCAAAATTTTCACAATAGAATAAAAGACTAAAATATTAACTTTTAACCAAATTGTTATTTTTACAGAATTACATTAAATCCTATGATTTCCAGCCATTACTTATACTAACCTGTTTCCTCCTTTTGAGATGTCCTTCCCTATTCCCTGCCCAACATGAGACTTTAATTTTATTTTTATTTTTAGCCTGGTGACTTCTCTATTTTTTTCTATTTTTTAAAAAATTAAGTGTTACCCTCTTTGGGAAACTTTCTTTGACCCTGTAGTTGCTTTAGGTCAAAGGTCTGTGGTAAAATGTGACTCACAGGCCAAATCTACCCAATATCTATTTTTGTGCAGCCCATGCACTAAGAAGAGCTTTTGTCCTTCTGGAAGGGTTTGTTTCCTCAGGATTCTCACTGCTTTGGGGTAGAGGACACTTTATAATTTGACTTGGTCTCTCCAGGATTAGAACCAAGTGCCTCGTACATAGAAGTCACTTGATAAATAAAAGTAGGGTGCGCCGGGCTCGGTGGCTCAGCCTGTAATCCCGCGCCTTTGGGAGGCTGAGGTGAGTGGATTGCCTGAGCTTGAGGGTTCGAGACCCGCCTGGGCAGCGAGACCTCATCTCTACAATAAATCAAAAAATCAGCCGGGCGTGGTAGTGCATGCCTGTAATTCCGGCTACTCGGAAGGCTGAGGTGGAAGGATCGCCGGAGCCCAGCAGGTCGAGGCTGCGGTGGCGGGGAGCGGCCACTGCACTCCAGTCTGGGCGACAGAGTGAGACTCCGACTCAAAAAAAAAAAAAGTAGGGTGCATAAAGGAGCCGTGTCAACACCCTCCTTAACTAGAATATAAGTTATAAGTTATGAGAAGACCGGGCTTCTCTTTGTTCACGGTGTAGCTCCAGCGTCTGGAAGAGCATCTGGAACAGGGTAGGCACCCAGAAAATATTTGTGAACGTAAGTGCACCCATGTTAGTACCCTGTTTCTGAGTTTTGTAAGTCTTAGATCAATTCTTAGCCTTTTATATCATGTTATTTGGCGATTTCTAGAAATAAAAGTCCACCTGAAGAGCCTTAAAGAGATAGTTTTAACTTGGTCATGAAAGGAAGTCTTTATGAGGTCTCTTCAAGAATGTACAGATTTACCCCTGTCTTAGTGCATCTCAATATAGACACTGTGGCCTGTAATTGCCTCTTCTTTTCACTTACTGGCAGCAACTTTCTCAGGGCAGGTATTAAATCAAGATCCTGCTGACACTGAGTTATAAAATACCTGTGGCAGCAGAGACTCAGCATTCTGGCCCTGTTTCAAATCAGGATGAGGTGTACTTTCAGAGATGAATGTGCACATAGTAATCATAACCTAAACACTGCATCTGGCCTCGGACAGTCTTTCTCCCAGTGGGTTGAAAGCTCTTTATCAAGGATGAACTAATGCATTTCATACCTCATTATGAACTTCCAGGGAGGTTGCACTAGGACCCATGTCCTGTGCTGAATAATGATCGTCATACTATTTTGCGTGTTTATAGTATGGGATTCTGAAATAATGTGTTCTAGAAATGTTTTTTTGTTTCTTGTTTTTTTTCTGAATTGGAGTCTCACTCTGTCGCCCAGGCTGGAGTGCAATGGCACACTGCTCATGGCCACTGCAACCTTGACCTGCTGGGCTCACGTGGTGATCCTTCCACCTCAACCTTCCAAGTAGCTAGAACCACAGGCATGTACACCATGCCCGGCTGATTTTTTGGTTTATTATAGAGACGAGGTCTTGCCAAATTGTCCAGGCTGGTCTCGAACCACTGGGCTTAGGCAGTCCTCTCACCTCAGCCTCCTAAAATGTGGGATTACAAGTGTGAGCCACCTCTCCCAGCTTGAAATGTTTGTTCTTAATGATAAGTGTAACAACCACTTAGTATGTGACCATGTCATGGTTGTCTTATTATGGGCTTTATAATATTTTGTAGAATGAATGTGAGGTCCTAAAGCTTTATTTACATTTTGTGAGTCCCAGAAAGTGCATGTTGCTATCTCCTAAGGCACAAAAGGCCCCACAAAGGAGCCATTTTATTTGATTTTATATTTTGGAGACAGGGTGTCAATCTGTCACCCAGGCTGGAGTGCAGTGGTGTGATCATGGTTCACTGCAGCCTTGAACTCCTGAGCTCAAAGGATCCTCCTATCTCACCCTCCAGAGTAGTTGGGACTACAGGTGTGCCACCCAGCTGTGGCAGGCTTTTAAAAACAAGTCTCCTCCACACTTACTGCTGCTGAGAAGTCTTGGCCAGTCTCTCCAGCCCAACCTGCTCCTGGCAAGAGCGCCAGCATTTTCCTCCTCAATCAGAAGGGCTGCTGCACACCCCACTACTGGGATCCCTGCATAGTTCAATCAGTGACCCAGTGCATCAGCAAACATTTGCTCCTCTCACTGATCAGGATGGAGTTGGAAGCTGTTCACCTCTCACTCCTCCCCCTCTGATTTAGAAGAGCCCATCCTCAAGCACACACAAGGTCAGGGAAAGGAAGGTCTCACACACAAGGTTGGGGAAAGGAAGGTCTGTCTTGACTTTCTGTTCTAAATTCACACACACACACACATACACGTGCACACACACCTTTAAAAACCCTAAATTGTAGTTTTTATTTCTTTGATCAGCAAGAGTGAACATAATTGTGAATACTAATAGAAAGAGGTGAAAACAGTGAAGTCACTACCAAGAGGAATGCGGAGCCTTTGGGAGATTTGAGTCTGGATGAAGCAGAGAGGAGCAGTGACACAGAAGGAGCTTGTGTCTTATAGCCAGAGATGCCAACCTTAACCTGTGCCTCACTTTCCTCATTTAGCACATTTTCATGCCATTGTGAAAAGTACAAGAGATGACCGAAGTAATTCGGAAAATGTCAGTCACCCACCACCCCCAACCTACATACTCCCACATGGAGTCAGAAAACTGACTTAGCTCACAGGCCCCTGGAACCCTAAGTGATTATATCCATTGTTCGTATTTGGTAAGAGAATGGCTAACAGTAGAAACAGACTAAAAGAACCAGGCCATTACTATTGGGGAAATGATCTAGGGAAACACAGTCTACTTGACTGAGACAATCTAAAATTGTATATGAAGTGAATTAATGATTGACTGAGTGGCCCAGAGAACTTGCCAAGACCACGGCTATAACCTGTAGGACACAGACGCAACATCACTAATCATAGTTAATACAAAGGATTTTAGAAGGGATTTATAGCGTTCATAAATTAGAGTGGGTACTAGAGTGGAGTGAGGTAATTCAATACATCTTTCTCTTACTTGAATTCAAAGCCTTCTCAGGCAACAGGGGCGGGGTGGAAAGACAGCTGGGGATTACAAACACATGTGCCCATGTCCCAAAGTGTATTTTGTGGTGATATTGGTGTCGCTACTATTTGCATAGGCCAAATAAAGGCTAAGACCCACTGCCACGTAGTAGCTTTGAGTTTAGGGGACTTAGCTTCTGGGCATTTCCCTGGCACTTATTCCCTCCCTTCCAAGAAACTTCCTAACTTCCCCCCCCTTTTTTCCCCTTTCAGTAACAGTTGGTTTTAATAATAGATTATCAAATAAACTTCTGGGTACCTATGGAACTTCTGGAAACACAGGGGCATCAGCTGCTATTCTAGGTCTAACATCAATGAACCAAAGATAATAACAGCCATATGGGGATTTTTTTAAACTAACCCTTCATCTCACTACCAAAAGAAACTTTTAAGAAAGTTTTTGATTCTAGTCATTTAGAAAGAGATCTGATCAGATTTTCTTGGGCCCGAGGAAACAAAGAAAGGTAAATACTAAGGACCCCAAACCCTTTTTGGGTGAGAATGTAATCTTTTTAATATTCAGTAATGTTACATACACACCTGAGAACTGTATCAACTCACAGAAAAACATTTGCCTTTAAAAAAAAAACCCTTCAAACTAAATTTATTAGAATTACAAAAATAACAGCACATTTCATCAACTGATTACAGCTTAGAGTTACCAACACATCCAGATATGAAGAGCATCTTTAAATGAACTGCTTCTTGCCAATACGAGTCTCAACATAAAAAAATTTATTTTCATATTTACAGAAGAAACATGCTGATTTGTTTCTTAAACTGCTCTTTGGAATTAATGGGTGTGGTTATTTTTAAAGTCAGGGAACACTTCAAATTGAGGAAGTTATTTTAGAAACATCTCACGGTGCATTTTATTGAATACCACTGAACAGTTTTGCATCCTCTTCTAAAGATCGTGTTTTTACTGCAGAGCTTCTGGAACTTCCACCTACAAAAATAGGGGATTTTCTTTCAATGAAACAACACAAATGGATAAAGTGAAAAATATCTGTAGAGTATGTCTCTAGCAGTATTCTCTGAGAACAACTCAAACATAGATTGATTATTGTTGGTGTTCAAATCTTACATTATCAAGTAGTTATCAAATCACTTGCAACTGACAAGTGATGAATTCCTTCGGAATGCAGATGATACCTCCTGATTTTCTTCTTAAAGGAATGGGATTTTTTACACGTTGGAGTGTCTTAAAATGGTCCTCTCATAAGACTAGGGGGCTGAGAAGGTGGCCCAGGCATACCTCTCCAATGGAAATGTGCTCACTCGTGTGCTAAAATATTCAAAATATTAGTCAGCATGCTGAGAGGTGACTTTGGTGCCATCACACATCTACTAACCCTGTGCCTGAATGTTACTTACCCGCCTCAGTTGTTTAATGCTGCTTCCCCGAATTGCTTCCATGAGATTCTCATGAGCTGATCTCTGTGGGGTAGAAGGTCGAGAACTGTCTTCCATTTTTTTCTCTTGCACTGATCTCAGGGAATTTTTTATTTCCTTTAGTATGTTGTTTGGCTGTTTCTTAACCTTTTTCCCTTTTTTCTTTTTCTGTCCATTTTGTAAGGCCCGTTGGGCACTCTCCTGTTGTTTGATGACTTCTGCAATGTTTCGGGTAATGAGCTTCTCTGGGAGTGGAGGAGGAGGAGGAGGGGGAGGAGGTGGTGGCAGCCTCTGGGAAGGAG
>NW_007246811.1:426828-437182 GCF_000164805.1 Carlito syrichta | reverse complement strand
GGGGGGGGGGGGGGGGGGGGGGGGGGGGGAGGGGGGGGGGGGGGCGTGGCCACAGGAGACTGAGGACAGCTCCTCACAGTCTGGACTTTTTTGGGGAGTTTCGGGGATGACCAGGGAGAGTGCCTGGGAGATGTATAAGGTGAAGAGCCAGGTGTGCCTCTTTGCCAGACTTTGGTCCTAAGACTGGATCCGCCATCATATCCCTCTTGCTGTTTTTGCTCCTGCATTCGCTTTTGCCTCTGTTTATCCATATTTCTAGTCAGAATGCTCGTCATGCTCATGCGTGGACCTGGGAGCTCGAAGTGGTACCCCAGCCTCAGCAGCGTGGTGTTCTCCTTGAGCAGCTTGACAATCTCCATCTCTACCTGGCTGCCCATGATGTGCCTCTGGTTGTGGAAGCGCAGCTCGGTGAGCACCGTGTTGTGCTGCAGTGCCCTCATGATGGCCAGGATCCCCTTTCCCGTGATGAAGTTGGACTCCACGTTCACGCTGGTGATGTGCTCGTTGACTCTGAGCATCTCCGCAATGGCCATGGCCGCACTGTCGTCCGCATGCGTGTTGGCCAGGCTGAACGCCTTCACCACGGTGTTGTCCTTGAGGGCGTCAGCAAAGCGGGCTAGGGTCTGTGTGGTGATGTTCTCGATATTGTTCAGGTTGACTTCTGTGGTGTCTGGGTCGTTGTTTTTAATCTTGTCCAGAGCGTCCTCAATCACTGTAGGGTTTCCGGAAGGGTGGATGGCAGCTGGGGACTCTGTGTTCCTTCTGCTGCTGCCGTTGGTCAAGTTTACGTTCTCTATTTGACTTTTAAATGTCTTTGGCTGAGAGTTGTCGGAATTGACACTGTCATAATTTACAGTTCCGTTGATACTTTTTGCAGTTTCAGTTGTTTCCTCTTCCTGGCTGTCTTCTTCCTCCTCTTCCTCCTCTTCCTCCTGGGACTCTTCCTCCTCCTCTGTGTATACCTCCTCAGAAACCTCACTGTTACTTTCAGTAAAGATAAGCTCTTCCTCACTCTCCTCTTTGTCTTCTTCTGCAACCTAAAGAGTATGGTATCATCATTAAGTTTTTCATTTTTAAGGACGTTGTTTAATTTACAAAAGTCTATCATGAAAAAAGTTAACAGTCCCTGTTTCTGATCTCTCTGGTTCCCATGACCGAGGCTATGAGGTTTTGGTGCATAACCTTAATAGTTTTTTCTACAAACACTTCTTTTTCTTTCTTTCTTTTCTTTTTACAGAATATCCAGAATGCAATTTATTAAATAAAAATATATGATCATTTTGCTAATTTGAGCAAATAAATCAGAACTTCAGCTATGGAAAACCCTTGAAAAAATTTTCAGTCTCTTGATTACTAACTTGTAACTAACTTGACTCCTCATCTACTTACAGTTTAGCAAATTCAGCCCTACTTTCTGGAATTACCCTTCTGTCCTTCCTTATTTCTTCATCCCAAACAAATAGATGACAACAAAAATATACATGTTAATGAGTTCCCTTTTTTTTTTTTGGAGTCAGAGTCTCATTCTGTCGCCCAGGCTGGAATGCAGTGGCACATTCATGGCTACCGCAGCCTCGACCTTCTGGGCTCAGGTGATCCGTCCACTTCAGCCTTCCAAGCAGTTGGAACTACATGCATGCGCCACCACACCCAGCTAATTTTTTGATTTATTATAGAGACGAGGTCTTGCTAAGTTGCCTAAGCTTGTCTCAAAGCCATGGGCGCAGGCAATCCTCTTGCCTCCGCCTCCCAAAGTACTGGGACTGCAGGTGTGAGCCACTGCGCCCAGCTGAGTTCCCTTTTTTAATGCCCAAAACTTCTTCCCTAAATTTGTCATCAACAGCAGATATGACAAAAGCCGAGTGCTCCCTGCTCTGGCTTGTCACAGTACAGCCAGAAGCAGGGACGCCACTTGCTCCTCCAACTTTTATCTACTTTTTCGGTAGAGCTCAGCACAGGGACTCCAAGACTCCACACCACCTGAGAGCTGTTGCTGTACAAGACCCTAATCTGGGGAAGGGAAGCCTAGGGACAAGGCTGCTGCTCAGGACAGCAGGAAGTCAAAACTCAGCTCTATGCAGAAAAAGTTCAGGTTCTCCTTTTCAGCAAGTCAACCTGAAACTTCCAGCTAACTCAGGGTTAAATGAGACAGACTGCAGAAGTCTAGGTGAGGAAGACAATCATCCTTGGCACTCACTAGATTCTAACCAGTATTGTGGAACAGCAGAGAACAGTAGAAAATCTTGAAGCAAGCTATTGCCCAGCCTGATAGTTTTAAATTATTTAGCACATATCAATTATGAAAGGCTTTCAGGCAAACACAATTTCATTCTATCTTGGTCTTTGTTGTTTGCAAGACTCACTGTACAAAGAAGCCCAAGCTACCCTTCATTCTCTTTCTCTTGCTATCTTTTTGATGAAAAAGAACAAAGTCTGGAAATAGCTAAGAGTCTGATTTTCCCTCATGTTATCTTTTTAGTCCTTTCTTTTTATCTTCTCTAGAGCCCTTGCTCCCTGCCTGTCCTCCAAGCCTTGATTCTTGCTTCCATATTGGCAACTCTTTTTTTTTGACCCCAAGGTCACCTACAGCCTGAGACATGTGAATAGCGCTTTGGAAAACACTGCACTTGTCTCCAGGTTTGTTTGCCCAGTTGCTATCACAAAATAACCTCCAAGTTATCCACTTGTTTGGAGTGGCAGGCACCAAGTGATGGCCTGGGAAGGGGTCAACCACTCCTGGGATGACTTGTCCAGTCTTAATTTACTCACTTCTTCAGGAGTAGGGAAAGAGAGGGATACTCTGTGTGTGTGTGTGTGTGTGTGTGTGTTAGAGAGACAGAAATGTCTGATGACAGCTGACTGCAAATCACAATCCAACAACATGAGAGACAGAGCTTGGCTTCAGCCAAGCCTCTTGGCTCCAGTCAAGCCTCTTGGCATACATGAAGAAGGAGAGGAAGGCTGATCTGCCCAGCAGTAAATGGATTAATTGGAGGAAGGAAAGAATTGTAGGCTAAGTTCTTCTCATCCCCAACTTACCCCAAATCTCTTGTACTTCTAGGTCATGTCAGCCATGTGGGGCATGTGTTTATAAGTATATGATATTTAGCTGTTTTAGGATTTGAAGGAAAGGGACCTGTCTGAAAATTCAAGGTATACGGCCTTTTATGCCACCATTAAATTTTATCCTCTTGATTTTTTTTTGAAGACCTTTAGACTCTATCTGCAAGAGCTGTTTTCTCTTCAAAGTGCTCCCAGAAAGATAATATCTGAAACTGTTATCTGGCCAAGAGAGTTGTCATGCAACATCTAAATGATGCCTCTCCCAGAAAGCCTTATTTGATACTCCCTCAAATTATCCCTCCAGTATGTGCCCAGAGCATTGTACCTTCCCCAATAAAATACCTGTCATACTTTAACTACTTATTTGTCATTTTCCCCAAAAAACTGTTAGCTGGAGAGGAAAGGGACCATGTCTGCTTTGCCCACCTAGCACAATGCTTAGTGTGTCATAGGGGTCCAATAAATTTTTTTTTACTGAATGGATCTGAGTTGACATTGTTTAACAGCTGCTGAGAGTCTGGACTAGACCTAGAACACAGTACTTCTAGGTGGGGATCAGGTGACAAATTCTCCTTGTTTACCTGAGTCTGAAAAGTTTCCCAAGTTAAGGTTTTTTAGTGATAAAGTCTAGACAGTTCTAGACAATCTCTTTCTCTTCCTTATGCTTTTCTTAATAAAAGTTTCTTTTCTTTAGCTTACTTTATTGTAAGAATACAGTATATAATATATACAGAGGGGAGCAAAAAAAAAAGTATACACATTTTAAGAAAGGAAAAAATTGTATGTGCTTCTGCCATTTTCTTTGTCGGGCCTGCCACACGGTGATACTGGCATTCATTTGATTAACACCGCATTGCTACTATAATTCAATTCAACTTCGAAAAGTAATACATAGATAACATCTCTTAAAATGTGTATACATTTTTGACACCCCCAGTATATAACATACAAAATATGTGTTAATTGACTATGTTGTTGGTAAGGCTTCTGGTCAACAGTAGGCTATTAGTAGTTAAGTTTTAGGGGAGTCAAAGGTTATATGTGGATTTGGCGGTGAGGGGGATGGCAAGTTAGTTCCCCAAAACCCTGCGTTGTCCGAGGGTCAACTATCATTGAATAGTTCTTAAATTTTAGCATGCAGCCGGGCTCAGTGGGTCAGCCTGTAATCCCACACCTTTGGTAGGCTGAGATGAGTGGATTGCCTGAGCCCGTGGGTTTGAGACCCGCCTGGGCAACTTGGTGAGACCTCATCTCTACAATAAATCAAAAATCAGCCAGGTGTGGTAGCGTGTGCCTGTAATTCCGGCTACTCGGAAGGCTGAGGCAGAAGGATCGCCGGAGCCCAGGGGGTCGAGGCTGCGGTGGCTGGGAGTGGCCACTGCACTCCAGTCTGGGCGACAGAGTGAGACTCCAACTCAAAAATAAAAAAAAAAAAATTTTAGCATGCGTCTAAATCACCCATTCCGAGTATCTCCTCCAGTAGATTGAGGGCAGCCCTAGAATTTGCAGTTCCAAGAAGTTCCCAGACGATGCTGATACTGCTGATTGGGCACCTACAATCTTGAGATGGTCTTTGTGTCAACAAAGTGGAATTTGAATTTCAATTTTATATAGAAGCTGTTAACCTTGGATGAGTTTCTTCATTTCACCTACTTTCAGTTCTCATGTGCCGAAAGGTAAGAATGAAATGGGATAATGGGAAGAAACTCACTGGTCCCTGTGCCTGGAAGTTAGTAGATACTCAAGCTGGAAGAGCTAGATTACTGGGTCTCCAGGACCCTCAGAGCTCAAGGGCAGCATATGTGTGTGTGAACCCAGGTGGGCAGAAGGCTGTCATTCAATAGCCATTGCATCTGATTTTTATAAGCCTTTACAGAGTCAACGCCTAATAACCAAGACCCCCAGTTTTTTCTCATAGTCCCTTCCGCAGGGCTCTTTGCTTATGCAGCTGCACCTCCCTTTTGCCCTCAGCTGCTCTGGGTGTTTCCCTGTGGTGGGAATTGGATTTACACTCTCCATAGGCAAGCTTCTCTTCAGCACTCCTTGTGACTGCAGACAGCTGGCAGGTAGGGAACATGTAGTGGGAGAATAGTTGACTAGCCAAGAAAGGAATTGAAGATCATCAACATGGCCACCTCTTTAATTGAGCTGATAAGCTATTTGCAGCAATTGTGAAAGCTTTGGCAGGATCAGGTGGGTTTCGTCCACAGTTGACAACACGTTTTGCCCTTTGCTTCCCATCACTGTCATGATATTGGGACATTAAAATACCTTTGCTGCAGGGCTCGGTGGCTCAGCCTGTAATCCCGCGCCTTTAGGAGGCTGAGGTGAGTGGATTGCCTGAGCCTGCGGGTTCGAGACCCGCCTGGGCAGGCGAGACAATAAATCAAAAATTTAGCTGGGCATGGTAGCGCGTGCCTGTAATTCCGGCTACTTGGAAGACTGAGGCGGAAGGATCGCCGGAGCCCAGCAGGTCGAGGCTGCAGTGGCTGGGAGCGGCCACTGCACTCCAGTCTGGGCTACAGAGTGAGACTCCAATTCAAAAAAAAAAAAAAAATACCTTTGCTGGCTTATTGCTACAGTTGGTTTTATGGCCTAGATATTCTGAGACAATGTTATTCTTTTTATTAAGGAATTTTCTTTAATAAATGTAACAATAGTACCATTGTTATTTTGTCACTCATTCCCACATAATAGGGAAAAAAAACTCTCTTAACATGATGGTTGTGGAGGATTGACTGACTCAAATCCTGGCTTATTTTTGTCTTTTCTTCTCACCTCCACTTCGAGCGCCTCAATACTGGGGCCTTGGCAGACCATGGCCAGATCCCAGTGGCCCTTCCTATGATGATTGACATGGACAAAGCTCACACATCTCTTGCTGCAATTGTGGCTGACACACCCTATCATCAAGATCATCTAACAGTGCCTAGATTAGTACTGTGGCAGTCTTGCCATTGGCTTTAGGCCATTTTTATTTTAGATGAGTCCATCAGAACACAAGGGCTTTAAACTGTTGATCCTGATCTGTGTTCTTCCATACATTTAGGGAGAATTTCTTTGTTATATAGACATTTTATTGTCATTACTATTTTCCCAGAGCATAGACTTTTGAACTTCCTACTGGGAATGAATGAGTTGGCAAATTCAAGGTTAACTGTTTCCCAGGCAGTCCATAGGCGCTTACTAGACCTGAGCTCTGATATACACACATTTCCTGTCCTCAGAATCACCATCGTAAAGTAGGAAGGAATCTTAGAGATGTGCAGGCGTCCTTAACCTGGGTCCTTAGATGGATTTTAGGATGTGTGCTATTATTACTCTATGCATAGGTTTGTGTATATTTGCACAAGCAAATGTATATTTTCTCAAGGAGAAGATCCATAATTTCAAAATCTCAAAGCGATTTTTGATTCACAAAAGAAACACTGTATCTAACTATTTCAATGGACAGATGGAAAGAGAATCCTGAAGAAGTGACTGTTCGAGGTCTAACAACTTGGGGAGAGCAGGGACTTGAAACTGGGCCCCCTAACTTGGTTTCATGTACTTCACACCATTCCATTTCTTGAGGAAAAAAGAACTATTCTTACTACAGCTACTATTACAATCAAAGCAACCAGAATTCCCACTTTTGTCTTGACAGGAGAAAATAAATGTACTTAACTGAATATACATGTATATGGAAATAGATATTATACCACATGACAAACTTAAAGCTCAAATGAGACGTTTGGTAAAATATTTAAACTCATAACTCGGTGGTGAGTTATTTGCCTCCTGAGATTTCCATTTTTGGTCAATTAAAGCACCCCAGCTAAGAATTTTACATAGGAGGATCCATTGAGTGGCCATAGAAGTTACACAATTATTTCAGCCCAAGAAATTTTGCAGTAGCAGGTACAGATGGGTTTTAGGAAAATTAAAGTGATGAGAACTGAGAAGTGAGAGAAAACACAGGTGCCTGGGTTTGGGGTGGGGTGGTGGGTGGTGGGAGTAGCCAAGAAAAAATCCTGAGCACCTACCTTTCCACACTCCCCCAGCCTCTCCTTCTCCAAGAGTTTTTGGGACTCCTTTTCCCAGTAGGCCATCAGTGCCTCTCTGCTGAATGTCCCCGTTGGGGTTTTCTCAGTCAGACTCTTTTGCCTTAGCCCCACAGGAAGGTTGCGATCAGGTTCGATGTCTTCCAGCTCTCTCTCGAGCTCCTTCAGCTCCTCAGCTGAAAGGGAGGCAAGGAGTTCATCCTCGTCGATGGATTCATATTTACTGAGTCCTCTTCTATAGCCAAAGGTAGACATGGTCCCTGCTCTGTCAGGCCCACAAGGAGCTTGAAGAACCAGGCATTCAAGGTAGCCAGGAGCAGGCGGGGAGGCAGTGGCAGGCTGGTCAGCAACTGGTGCTAGCAGAGGCTGTGGTAGCCTTTTAAGAGTGGTGAGACAGGCCGTGACAATGCAGAGAAGGGTGAAAGCATGGGCTGTTTTAAGCATCAGACGTCAGCCAGACATTTGAACACAAAGAATGTCACATCGGTGGTGGATGGAGGTCTCAGAACCAGTGGGGATTATTCACACTCCGGCCAGGGCCATATTTAGCTGAGCCTGATAGCTCTTGAGGACAGGCAAAGAGTGTTTCAGATAGGGAGCAACGCAGTTCTCCTCACTTTGTGTTCAAACAACAGGGGAATACAATTTATTTTGAAAATGACTTGCCACCACTGCCAGGGCCATGAAAAGATTATTTCATTGCAATCTTAGGGGTTGGGAAATGTCTCCAGAATACTCTATGGGTGGTTTTTCTGGTTCTTCTATAAACATACCATGGGTGGTATTGATGAGGATAAAAGGTCATAATAATGTAGTACTTTATAATGTCATTGTGCTTTGCAGTTAACAGAGCACTTGAATATATTTTTCCTGATCCTAAATCCTGTGAGATGACTGACATGATCCTCATTTACCGAGTTTGGCAACCCAGGCTCTGAGAGATTAAGTGAAAAATTTGAAGTCAGAGAGCTCAGTATGGAAGTAGTTTTCTCCACTGCACAAAATGGCTTCCTTCTTCTCACCATGATTTTTAGTAAAGGTCTAGACTTGCAAATAAGAATTCAAAAAGATAAGCAAAAATACTGGGTATGGTTTATTAAGGACCGACTGTACCATCCCTGTGCTAAACATTTTACATATTTTATCTCCTTTAATCTCACAATCCTATAAGGTGTATATTAGTACCCAGATTTTACTCATATAGGCTCAGAGAGGTTAAGTTTTTAACCTAGGTGCACAGAGTTAAGAAGTGATAGAGCTAGAATATGAACCTAGAGAGGTACCTGGGCTGAAAATTGAAGGGATTCTAATTTGACTCAACCACTATGCGTTATAGACATGTAATACATTTTCTCATGTACCCCATACATTTGCACAAATTTTAAAAAAGAAAGTATATATATGAACATATTTTTATACATGTGTTAAAATGGATATGTAGTTTATAGGACTTAAAAATAATACCATTGTAGCATATAGATATATTACAAACCTATTAAAAATATGTATGCATAGAAATAGACATTTATCAGTACGTGTGTAATACATGATACTATGTTTATACATTCAGCAGTTGGTGAATATTTGGGTTGTTTCTAGGTCTGGGTTATAATGAATTATGCTTCCATGAACACTTACATGAAAGTCTTTGAATGACCACATGCTTTATTTCTCTTGGGTAGACATGTGGGAGTGGAATTACTAGGCTAGATGGTAGATTGATTTTTTAAGAAATTGCAAAACTGTTTTCCAAAATGGCTGCACCAACTTACATTCCAACTAACAATGGATGAAAATTTTAATTTCTCCATATCCTCATTTATTATGTTTCTCTTTCTAGTGTAGGCATTTCAGTATGAAATGCTAATTTTAATTTTAATTTCCTTTGTAACTAATGATGTTGAACATCACTGCATGTGTTTATTGGCCATCTTATATCTTCCTTGGTAAAATATTTATTCAAGTGTCATGCCCACTTTTAAATTGGGTTAATTATCTCATTACTGAGTTGTAAGGGTTCTTTATATATTCTGGACACAAGTATTTGATCAAATATATGATTTGTAGATGGGGTTTGTGTTTTGGTGTCTTTTCAAGAGCAACTTTTTAATTTTAGCGAAGTTCAATTTATCAATATTTTTCTACAGTTGCTTGGTGCTGTAGTCAATAAATCATTTCCTAATCCAAAGTGGGAGGATTGCCTGAGCCCAGGAGGTAGACGCTGTGGTGAACTGTGATTGTGCCACAGCACTCCAGTCTGGGGGATAGAGTGAGACCACCGTTCAAAAAACAAACAAACAAAATTAAGTAAAAAGATGAATGAGGTTTACAACCATGTAAAAAAACTAGATCCTCCTTGAAAAAAAAAAAAGCAAACAAACAAAAAAACGTGCTATGTTGACCACTGTGCAAGTTTTGGAGTGTACAATATGTACAAAAAATACTGGAACTGTATTTTACTCTTTCTCATGTTTTTAACTTTTCTGTAACATTTTAGTTTTTATATTTTGCCAATTTTTACTTGCCAATTTACAAAACACACACTACATGCCAGATTCCAATTTAGTTGCCAGAGTTAGAGAAATGAACAAAACAAACCAAGTCCCTTCCTTCAGGGGGCTTACATTCTAGTCCAGGGAGACAGATGATCTCTAAACAAATGTGTAAACACAGGACATATAAGATAGAAGTTCCATGGAAAAAAAAATAGAGCAGAATAAGAGAGAAAAAGGATTATGGGGGTAATATAATGACTCTGAAAAAGACTCCAAAAGAGAAGGCATCAAAGTGCTTTTGCCATGTGGCAGCATCATGAAAAAAAAATTACTACCACTCAAGGATACTACCGTAAAAACAGTGGCATTTAGATATCCTGATGTATTTATTGCAAATCACTCTGATTATAGTAATCACAACTCATGAATGATCTTAGTTTACTGGGTCCCCCTGTAAGTGTTTTACACACATTTTTAATATAGGATAAAATTCTACTGAGTGATCAAATACTACTACCTGACTCTGGCTAAGCGTAAGTTTAATTTAGATTTCCTTTGAACCTTCTCTACATTGAAAAACACAATCCAATTCAAGCACCAGCATTTTATATTTTGGAATGTTTTACTTGATCAATTGTGTTTTTTGTTTGTTTGTTTGTTTGTTTGTTTTTGCATTGGAGTCTCACTCTGTCACCCAGACTGGAGTGCAGTGGCTGCTCCCGGCCACCGCAGCCTCCACCTGCTGGGCTCAGG
>NW_007246811.1:422556-426794 GCF_000164805.1 Carlito syrichta | reverse complement strand
CTTCCGAGTAGTCGGAATTACAGGCATGCGCTACCACGCCCAGCTGATTTTTTGATTTATTGTAGAGATGAGGTCTCGCTGCCCAGGTGGATCTCGAACCCGCGGGCTCAGGCAATCCACTCACCTCAGCCTCCCAAAGGCGCGGGATGACAGGCTGAGCCACCGAGCCCGGCTCAATTGTGTTTTTGAGCAGAAACATTTTAGCGTCAACAATACCACAAGCATTTGAAAGAATTGCATCTTTTGTTTAAAAAAAAAACAAGTCTATCTTGGGGAGAATTTTTTTCATAGCTCTTGATTCCTAATCAGATGCATACTATCTTCCAATATATTGGAAATTCTTCTTTTTAGTGAAAATAGAGCTTAATCTTTCAGCTCTTCCCTCCTCTTCACTTCCTCCCGAAAATGCTATTGTTTGTTTTTCAACAGGCATTTACCAGCTACCTGCTAGGGACGAGTCCGTGCTGGAAGCTAGGATCACAAACAGAAAGACATCGATCTGGTCTCTGCCCTCAAGGAGTTTATACTCATGGGAGAGCGGCAGACAGCTGACAATAATGCTGCAGTGACAGCTCCAGCCAGGCGCCCAGGAGGGCAGAGCTTGGGGACACAGATAAAGTAGCCGCGCGCCCGTGTGGGTGGAGTCAGAGAAGGCGCAGAGTCAGACAAAGAGCTTTACAGGCAGGGAGAGAGCAGCCTCTGAGCAAACACGCCGGAGTATGAGAGCAAAGACAAAAGCCCGCTTGTGCGTGGGATGGGGGTGCAGAGTAGGTAGAGAGAGGCAGAAACTGGCCCGGATTCATGCACTACTTTTTAAGCATTGCTTTAGTAGGTGCCCTTTCCCTCCCCCGTCCTTTTTTTTTGTTTTTTTTTAATTAATTTTTATTTTAAAGATGTGGGGTGCAGCCTGGGCTCGGTGGCTCAGCCTGTAATCCCAGCACTTTGGGAGGCCGAGGCAAGTGGATTGCCGGAGCCCACGGGTTCGAGGCCAGCCCGGGCAACCTGGTGAGACCTCAGCTCTACAGTAAAATAAAAAGAAAATAGCCAGGCATGGTAGCGCGCGTCTGTAGTTCTGGCTACTCGGAAGGCTGAGGCGGAAGGATCGCCGGCGCCCAGTAGGTCGACGCTGGGGTGGCTGTGAGTGTGCCACTGCACTCCAGCCTGGGCGAGGAGTGAGACTCTAACTTGAAAAAAAATGTGGGGTACAATTCAGTGTTAGATATACAAACGGTCACTGTAGGAACCCTTATTGTTGAGGTGTGCTCCCCCACCCTACACCCTCCCCTGGCAGTTTCCCACTACTGCCAATCTCTGTCTTCTAGCATTAGGATCTGCTTGTTCAGGGTCTGCTTATGAGTGAGAACATGTACCCGGCTCTTTGTTTCTGTGATAGATCACTGAGTATGATTGACTCTAAATCCATCCAAGTTGTTGCAAAGTTCATAATTTTGTCCTTCTTTATGGCTGCATAATATTCCATCGTGTATATGTCCCACATTTTTTAAAATCCAGTCTATTTTCAATGGGCAGCAGGTTGGTTCCATGTTTTTGCTGTCATGAATAGTGCCGCAATAAACAGGCATGCACAGGTATCTTTTTCCTGCCCTTTAAAGAACCACCAGTATCGTGCCCAGCACACAGTAGGTGCTTATAGATGCTGAATATTTTTTTACTTGAAGGATTCTTTACTTGAAGGAAATTTGCCAAGGAGGTTTAGACTTTATTATCATCTAATACAGGTATGTCCAACCCACACCCTCCAGTCACATGTGGTCCAGGGCAGCTAGTCATGCAGTCCCACAGAATCTTTTAACATCATGTGTCTTTTAGTGTTTATTTTCTTTGTGACCCCATGCGTAGTTCCACTTTTGAAGTTCACAATCACATCTCATTCATGACATCACTTTTTGGCAGCACATACATTTGTGAGCAGTTGTTTTCAAAGAGGAAGTACATGAAGAGTAAAATTCGAACAAACATTTCTGGTGAGCACCTTGAGAACTCACAAGGAATTGTGACTCCTTCCATCGAACCAGACATGGATAGATTTGTTTTACAAAAACAAGGTCATATTTCCCACTAGTTTTATATTGTTCTCATTTTTCAAAACTATTAAAAAAAAAAAACTTTTATAATAAAAATGTAAAAAACAAAAAGAACTTACTATGTATATACACTAACAATGTTATATAATTTATGTGAGTCCAAGATAATTCCTCTTTACTTGATGTGGCTCAGGGAAGCCAAAAAGTTGGACACCCCTGATCTAGTGTTAAGTGGATGTCCCTAAGATGACCTCATAACCATTATCCACATCCATAGTTTGCCTTAGTTGCCTAAGAGGCAACTGTTCATCTTAGCAAGTGTCCTGAAATAAGATTAATAAGACTCAACAAGAGAGTGACTAAAACTCATTAGTACTTCCAAAAACCAGCAATGCCAGTCGATCTGGTATTTCAATAAATAATATTTATAAGACGGTGACAGAGACCTCTCTCTTTCTCTCTCTCTTCAGTTTTTGATAGTGTTTATTTCCTTTCAAAGAAAAGTAAACTTATAACCTCACCCCCTTCTTAGCCTCTCTCTGTTGAAGTCTCCTGTGTCTATTATTTTCATCTTTATGTCCTTGAGTACCCACTGTTCAGCTCCTATATATAAAGTGAGAACATGTGGTGTTTGGTTTTCTGTTTCTGAGTTAGTTCACTTACGATAACGGCCTCCAGCTTTACCCATGTTGCTGCAAAGAACATAATTTCATTCTTTTTTATGACTGTGGAGTATTCCATGGAGTATATATACTTGTACCATTTTCTTTTTATCCAGTCAATCACTGATGGACACTTAGGTTGGTTCCACGGCTTTGCAATTGTGTGTAGTGCTGCCTTCTGACTACACATGTATGTAATACCTACTACCATCTAACATTCTCTCTGGAAGGAGACCCCCATTTCCTAAACATGAGTTACTTTGCTTGTGGCTTATGACTTTTGGCAGTTAATGTTTAGAAATGTTGAGAGGCCCTACCACGTATTTCTTTGTTTTCTTACTTTAGTAATCTCCAAATTCCAAGAAAAATTTGATCTTTTCAGGAATTATTTATATTTTAAAATGTGTGTTTAGGCATTACTATTTATAACCACAAAACAGAGTTACATGACTGTTTTATATGAATACATTTAATTATTAATTATTTTAAATATTTATATAATATATATCTAATTAAAATTCTCATTTCCACTGGCCCTCCACTTTATTCTGCAACAGGCCCTTGTCATCCACAGATTTAACATACGTAGTTCCAATTATTTGAAAGGACCTGTATCCTCAAGCTTAACAGTGTTTTGTGAAACTACCTAGAGAATCTCTATCTAAGTCTCTTACTGGTCCCTAATGACCAATCTGCCCCAAACTAGTGTTTTGATTTCCCTTTCTGCCTCCCCCCTCCCACCCCTAGGCTTTCGTGTTTCTGAAAAGGGCCTCCTCATCCACTGGTTGCTGGAACCTGTGAGCTACTTTTGCCTCCTTCATTCACCAGCATCATCCTGTTCAATCAGAAGATCTTTTCTCATCCATGAGGGGGACCCCCAAAACCTGGAATTTATTTATTTATTTTTTTTATAGGTCATACAGTCATCTTTATTGAGTAACAGAGACTGCATTAGACTTGTCAGTTAGGTAACTTCTTAAATCTTGTCTCCTCTTTGAAGCCAGTTTGATTTAAGCTTCTGACATTTGCAACCAATTAGAGCCTGATTAATAGAGTATCTCGAAAAAAATGTGTGGACCAAGAGAATTGGAAAATCAGTCTCTTGATCATCTATTAAGAAACTATAACTAATCTGTATATATGCCAAGTTTATGATTATAATTTTCTCAACTAATTTCAATTACAAGGTTTAAAAAAAATTTTTATAAGAGAAGGATCCTGTACTTTTATTTATCATGATTATACTCCTTATTCTAAATAAAATGTTTATGGGAGAAAAGGGGAGTGGAGAAGGCCTTCTTCATCAATCCAAAAAGTGTGATTATTCAAATTCTTAGAAATGGTTTCTCTTGAGTCATCTCTGTTCTTTTTTTTTTGATATATCAATATTTTTTATTTTGATATTGTGGGGTACAGTTAAGGGTTAGGTATACAAATATGCTTCGTTTGGGCAGCCTTGTTGATAAGGAGTGTCTCCCCGTCCCCAGACAGATATTGACTACCGTTAATCCCACCTCCCTTCCCCTCCACC